>NC_000083.6:3590565-3768065 GCF_000001635.26 Mus musculus | reverse complement strand
TCATGTAAAGAATATTTTCTATTATAAATATTTCAATGCTGTTTAAAACATTTAACATATTCACTAATTAGGTCTTCTGAAGTATATATATAAAAAAACAAACCTGAAGGAAAAGATTGATTAATAAAAGGTTAAGATTATCTGCTATGCATCTTACACTGTAGTTAATATTCTACCATGCCCTCTCAATAATGAAAATCACACTCTAGTTGAGCACCCTAATGTGCAGTAATGGCACTCTAGTGTGGAAAGAGAATCAAGAAAATGGACCTGTGTTCCTCCTGTGTGCCTAAGGGAGAGTTGAGATGCAGAAGAGACACAAGCTGAAGAAAAAAACAGTAGCTCATGAGGTACCCAAAGAGACCAACAGCATCCTGAAAAATGTGAGCCCAGAGTCTCTCCATCCATGAGAATCAAGGGAACTGGATGACAACATTGAACTCTGACAGGACTGTGCAATCACCTACATCTTATGAATCTCAAAGAGTGGCATTGCTTAGCCAACCACTAGGACCTGAGTCAGAATTCACCCTGTCCATCTGTACAAATGTGAGATGGAAGGACGTAACCCAAAATTATACATGCTCAGTTCTCAAACACGCCGTAATGCCCATTGGCATGTTTAATTATCCTAGTTGGTTGTTATTGTGTTACAATAAAAGAATCACATCCCACAAACATGAATTATTTAAGTCACCTGCACTGTGCTGGCATGTGCAGAGAGCAAGAGCCACCTGCAGTTTGAAAGGGGAAGACCCATGAGCTGAACTACTGATGACAAATTCTGTTCCGAAGCTCATGACAGTCGCTGTGAGTGAGACAAATGACTTGGGGCTCTCATACATTAGAATTGTCCCCCATTAGCTATTTATAGGGAAATCTTTTAAAAATGTATATACTTAAAAGTTTAAAGTGTGCTACTCAGGACCTTACATTGATAAATGGATATGCTATAGGTTACTCTGTTCCTTTACTTCAAGCTTAATTTTATTGCCAGAGGTAACAGAAAATACAAAATGTTTCAAGTTTCTGATCCAAACTCTTAAATAAAAGAACTTCTTTTTCTTAAGTTAAAAGAAAAATGTATCTCAAATGTTTAAAGGGAAGTGCATTTTTACCAAGGGAAAGATATAATAGTGAAAGAAAAGAAAGTAGCAAAAAATTGTATGTGGACATACAGGAAATATATTTAAGTTAAATGCAATGACTAGACAAAATCCCCATGAGGAGTCTGTGTGCATGGAATGCACTGGGTACCTTTGTGCTCCTATGCAACAGCTTTGACTGCAACACCTTGACAGAAGAGGCACTATGGTGACCACACCATTGGAACTCTGTCTAATTGGTAAATTAATTTAGTCTCCACATATCTCTAAAGTGCTTAAGTTCAGGCACTGAGACGGATGGAGAGGCAATTGCTATGCAGTCAAAGGACATACTTAGCTGTTAAATTCTAACTTTATGCTAAGCAATGAACTTAGAGCCTATGTGTATCTAACTACAGGGAGAAAGACAATAGATCATGCAGGGTCACAGGCCAGCAGTCTCAAGCCACCTAGAAGCCATGAGTACAAATCTTCCACTTGACCCTCACCACAGAGCCTGAACCTTCCATTCTGATACAACAAAATATTGTGATGCAGCCTAATAGCCTAAGTTCAAATCCCTGGAACGAAGCAGATGCAGGCAGAGCTGGGGATATTGGGATCACGGAGATCATAACTGTTCGAATCTGAAGAACAAAGTATCCTAGACTAAAATATGCCAAACACATAGATAGCTTCCATTCTAAATGTCTTTTTAAAAGTTAATATTTTATCTACCCCTTTTTTGTATTCTCTGTAATAATGGGTGGCATATATGAAGGACACTGGCAAAGCAGGGAGCCAACTCTGAATAATGTCTGTCAGAGGAATAGCACACAATGAGAACTAACACAACAGCACTGGTACTCTAAAATTCATACCATTGTGTGTGTGTGTGTGTGTGTGTGTGTGTGTGTGTGTGTGTGTAAATTCTAATTTAATGAGCCTGAGTGAATAGTTTCACCATCTTCAAAGAACTTACTGTGGAATGTTATATCAAAAAAAAAAAACACAAAAAAACAAAATAAAAAAAAAAAACAGAAGCAAATTATTCACCTGTAGAAAATGCCGTGAGTGTGTGTAGAGGCAGAGATGGAAAGAAAGATAGAAAGAAATAAGAATCACACTTTAATGTGGAGATGATAGATGGCTTAAAGAGGAAATTAATAAAGCCCCTTTTAAAAGCCAAGAAAACACAAATAATTGAAGGAAATGAATAAAACTTTTCAATACCCAAAGGAGAAAATAGAAGTAACAACAACAAAAAAACTCACAAACAGAAGGAATTCTCACAAAAAAAAAATTTAAAACTCAAACATCAACCACAGAGACAATCTCCCCCAACAGAATACAAGAGATGAAAGAGAGACCCTATGCATTAAATATACCATAAAATAAATGTGTGTTCCTAACCTGAAGAAGGAGATGTCTTTAAAGGTACAAGAAGCTTACAGAACACCAAACAGATCGGACCAGAAAAGAAATTCCCTCAGAATAATAATCAAAACACTAAACATATAGAACAAAGAAAAAATACTAAAAGTTTCAATGGAAAAATCACAAGTAACATATAAAGGCAGATCTATTAGAATTACACCTGACTTCACAATGAAGACTGTAAAGCCAGAATCTGGGCCTGGATGGATGTGCTGCAGACTCTAAAAGATGCCAACTTAAGCTACTATACAAAATGCAAAATCCAACATCTCTTTATGATAAAAGTCCCAGAGATATTAGTGATACAAGGGACATACCTCAACATAATAAAGGCAATTTACAGCAAGCCTGTAGCCAACATCAAAACTGAGAGAAACTCAAAGCAATTTCACTAAATTTAGAAACAAAACAAGGCTGTTCACTCTCTCCATATCTTTTCAATATTTTTCTTGCAGTTTTAGATAGAGCAATAAGATAACTGAAGGAGACCAAGGAGATATAAATTGGGAAGGAAAAGTCAAAGTATCATTGCTTGTAGATGATAGGCTAGTATACATTCATAAACCTAAAAATTCTACCTGGGAACTCTTACAGCTGATAAATGCTTTCAGCAAAGTGGCTGGATACAACTCAAAAATAAATCAATAGCCCTCCTACATACAAACAACAAATGAGCTGAAAAAGAAATAAGGGAAACAACACCTTTCATAATAGCTTCAAATATTATAAAGCATCTTGAGGAAACTAACGAAGCAAGTGGAAGACTTGTGTGATAGAATCTTCAAGTCTTTGGAGATAAACATTGAAGAAGATATCAAAATATGAAATGATCTCTCATGCACATAGATCAGTAGAATTAACATAGTAAAAAGTGGACATCAATTACCAAAAATAATCTACAGACTCAATGCAATCCCCATCAAAATCCCAACACAATTCTTTACAAATCTTAAAAGTATAATTCTCAACTCTATATGGAAAAACAAAACAAAACGAAAACCAAGCATAGTTTTAAAAAATTTTGAACAATAAAAGAACTGCTAGAGTTATCACCACTCTTGATTTCAAGCTGCACTACAGAATTACAGTAATAAAAACTACGTGGTGTTGACATAAAAACAGACACATTGGTCAATGGAATCAAACTTAAGTCCCAGACATAAATCCACATACCTATGTACACATGATTTTTGACAACAATATACAATGGGAAAAAGAAAACATCTTCAGCAAATGGTGCTGGTATAACTGGATGTCTCCATGAGGAAGAAAGCAAGCAGATTCATCTCAGTCACCTTGGACAAAACTCAAGTTCAAGTGGATCAAAGGCCTCAGCATAAAACCAAATACACTGAACATGATAGAAGAGAAAGTGGGGGACAACCTTGAACGAATTGACCCAGAAGATGACTTTCATCAATAAGAAGGCACTAAGATCAACAATTAATAAATGGGATCTCACAAAACTGAAAAGCTTCTGTAAGGCAAAGAACACCATTGATAGGACAAAGTGGCAGCCTACAGAATCAGAAAAAAATGTTTACTAACTCCATATCCAATAGAGAACTAATATCCAAAATATATAAAGAACTCAAGAAACTAGATATCAAAAGCCAAATAATGCAATTAATAATGGGTTACATACCTAAACAGAGAATTCTCAACGAAGGAATCTCAAATGGCTGATAAACACTTAAAGAAATGCACAACATCCTTAGCCATCGTGGAAATGCAAATCAAAACTACTTTAAGATTCCATCTTACACCTGTAAGAATGGCTAAGATCAATAACACAAGTGACAGCTCCCGCTGGCAAGGATGTGGGGCAAGGGGAACACTCCTTTATGCTGGTGGAAGTGCAAACTTATACAGCTACTGTGGAAAGCAATACAGATGTTCCTCACAAAACTGGAAATCAATCTTCCTCAAGACTATATATATATATATATAAAATGTTCCCCCTTGGCACATACCTAAAGGATACTCTATTCTACCACACTGAAACTTACTCAACTATGTTCATTGTAGCTTTGTTCATAATAGCCAGAAACTGGAAAGAACTTAGATGTTCCTCAACTAAAGAGAAGATAAACAAAATGTGATAAATTTACACAAAGTTGTTTTTTTAAAATGACATCATGAAATTTGCAAGCAAATGGATGAAACTAGAAAAAATAATCCTGAGTGAGGTAACCCAGACCCATAAAGACAAATATTATATGAATTCACTTGTAAGTAGATATTAGGATATTCGTGGATTAAGTAAATGATAATCAAACAACAATATATAAACTCAGAGTGGTTAGATAAAGAAGAGAAGATGGGGGGGATACATGGGCCACCCTTGGAAGAAGAAAAGGATGTGCAGGTAGACAGCAGGCAGGTGGGCATAGGAGTGGGAGGGGGATGAGATGGAGGGAGAGAGAGCACAGAGAGAGGGGGGTAGAATCAGGGGTGCATGGGGGGGTGTGGAAACCTAGCACAGTGAAAAATCTTTGGAATCTATGAGGGTAACCCCAGGAGGACTCCTAGTAATAGAGGATACAGGGTCTCAACTTGCCATTTCTTGTAGGCAAGGAATTCAGTGGTAGGACTGGGTTCCATTTGGTTGTGTTTTTGGCCAAAGGGGTCTCATGGAGATCCCTAAACAACTCAGGCTGAGTCTAAGACAGCAGGCTGCTCTCTAAATTCTGAGAGTGGAGCCCCATTGTCAAGGGCAAGAGCCATACAGCTCACTGAACGTGGAAAAGTCAGACTGGTGCCTGCATGGGGCTTCTCACTCCCCAATGTTGTAGGCTCTTTAATGAGGGAAGGTACGCTGCGGGCCACTGAAAGAGAAACAAGGATACCAACCCAGCCACTAAACCTTTGACCAATAATCTGTTCTGATTGTAAGATGTGGTGAGGCAATAATGACTCAGGGCTTGTGGGAGGGGCCAATCAATGTCTGACTTAACTTGAGGCCTACTGTACAAGAAGCCCATGCCAGACACTGCTTGGATGGCCAGGAAGTGGGAGACTGGATAGCCCAGAGACCTAGGATAGAACCAAACACAATTGTTCCAATAATAATAATAATAATAAAAAAGAATCAATGAAATGATTTTAATAATATTCTGCTATACTCATATATCAGTGTGTTGTCCAATCAATAACAGAAAGGCTTCTTCCAACAGCAGGTGGGAGCTGATGCAGAGAACCACAGATACTTTGCAGAAAGAGTCTAAATTGGAAGTTCATTGGCTTCCTCCCCTTGGAGCTTGGACAAACCTTTGAAAGAGGAGGTGGAACAATTATATGAGTCAAAGGGGATATAACACCAGGAGAACAGGACTCACTGAGCCAACCAAGCCAGGCTCACATGGGCTCACAGAGACTGAAGCAGCAAGCACAAGGTCTGCATAGGTCCATACCAGGTCATTTATATATGTTGTGGTTCTTAAGCTGGTGTTTTTGTGGGGCTGCTAACTATAGAAGTGGATGTCTCTCTGACTCTTTTACCTGCTCTTGGAACTCTTTTCCTCCGGTTGGGTTGCCTTATCCGGTTTTGCTGTAAGGGCCTTTGCCTTGTCTTATTGTATTTGTTTTGTCATATTTGGTTGTTGTCTCTTGGAAGCCTGGTCTCTTCTGATGAGAGATGGAGAGTGGATCCAGGGGTGAGGGAGGTAGGGGAAAGGAGGGAGAAGTGGAGGGAGGAGGGGAAACTGTGGGGATGTATCGTAGAAGAGAAGAATCAATTTTCAATTAAAAAGAAGAAACCACACTTTGAAAGAAGAGGCAGTGATTTTCGTGGAATGTTCAACTTGAAAACTGGATCTGTATGAAGGCAATTTAGTGAACGACCTTGGGAAGTCATTGGGCTTTGTATGTCTTAGTTTCCCCATCCATACAAGGGATCTCTTAATCTATTTAAGCTCTGTATAAAAAAGAACATGCTCTTTTAAGTACTGAAAATAAAACCCATATCACATACACACACAGTAGAAATAGTAATACATCAAATAAATTCCACTTCTTTGAATTTCTTTGGTTTTTGTTTTTTGTTTTTCGAGACAGGGTTTCTCTGTGTAGCCCTGGCTGTCCTGGAACTCACTTTGTAGACCAGGCTGGCCTTGAACTCAGAAATTCGCCTGCCTCTGCCTCCCAAGTGCTGGGATTAAAGATGTGAGCCACCACCTACCAGCTGAAATTATTTTTTATATTTGGTACTTTACAAAAAATGTTTTTGTAAGAGCAAGAAGGCATCGTGTTTTTCCCTCTGAGGAATTTTGCGTTATTAAAGGCACAGAAGGCAGATGAGGGTTAAGACTACCTCTAAGAATTTTTTAAATTGTTCACTCTTCAGAAAAGCTGATAATCATGCTTTTTAAAAATGCCTTGAGCTTGTTTTAAAAACACATCAGAATGCATGATCCCTATCGGCAGTTTTTGTTCACTGTAAGGCAATATAAAATGTAGCTCTCCCATTATTGTTAGTAGCAGGAAGTTCACATATGCCAGCGTTACGTTCTTACATTTACTACTTAAGCTTCTTCATTTCCAGTGTAAATAAAGCAGAAATGTTCAACTCAGACAGGTTTCTGGGATGAGCAACCTGTGCCGCATGGATGCTACTTCTTTGATTTCAGAAAATCTGGTAGCTCCAGATTATTGTACAAGCTCCATCTTCCCCTTGCCTCTGAGCACAGTACTGGTTCTGACTTTAACTGAAGTGCCTGTCTGTTGTCACTCGTGTAGCTCTGGATGAATGGGTTTTAATTTGACCCTCAAGAGTCAGTCTAGCCAAATAATAACAATGAAAATGCATGAGAACAGCAATTTCAGCCTGGCTATTTCACAGACAAGCTTATTTTATGCATCAATAGCAAATAAATCAAGAAATTGGATGGACTTGCTGAATGTCTTTCACCGCTGTAAGTAAATCCGTCTAGCTAGCGTAACAAGCAGTTCTGAAGATTGGAGTGTAAGCAGAGAAGAAATATTGATTGATTGCTTTATTTAGAGTGGAACTGCAATACCACCTATGCAAGGAATTTAGCATATCTAGCCAGGCAGTACCATGTTGTTGCTATACCCTTAACTGCAAGGTAGGTTAGACACGCATGTGTGGAGTCCCAGCTCATGACCTAAGTCCATCTCTAACAGCACAGAGGCTCCTATCAAAGCTTTGGGTAGACACAGTTGACTGCAGCCTATGCTAGATTTCTGTAATGCCACATTGTAGCTTGGATCCATGGGGATGTCAAAATCCACCCATTGGAGTCCGTTATTTTCAGCCATACTTGCAAACATTTAAACTAGGAGAACCTCTTACATGAGAGAACAAAGTTTCAAATCTATGCTCTGTGTGGGAGACACCTACTCAAACAACCATTCCCTACTTTTGCTGACCAGGTATCATCTTCTTATCATAACTCATTATTTTCTAAATAGGCATGATGCAAAGGAGCCCTGTCCCATACTCTGAGAACCAGCAAATGTCTTGCTGAGACCATAAGAACGTAAAGGAATTAAAGAAGAAACACTTGAGCTAGCAGTTTGCTTTCCCTGCTAGAAAACTCACTGACGCTGTTTAGTATATATTGTTGATTATTCTGAGCACCACTTCCCAAAGTTATATTACTATTCAGATGCTTTTTAGAAGATTTCAAATGTGAATAACCAAACTCTAAACAAATATAATATTCCATGTCTCTCTTCCTAGGAAATTAAAATGTCCTGTCTTGATATTCTGAAAGGAACAAATCCTAAAAGTTTTGTGTATCCTCAAAGAAACACAGACCACTTGGGCCTATAGGTTCTCCTATAACATTAAATAAACCCAATGCAATCCTTTCAGAGAAAGGTGACTCAGCTATTAAGGCCAACAAAGAAAAGCAAAACACATCTGGGTGATCCTGGTGTTCTACTTCCATTTTATCATGAAAACCAGCATGACCAAGAGAAATTTATGAGAGATGGGTTTATTGAGTTTTGGTAGGTCCCTCATATCAGGGCAAAAACTCAAGCAGAAACTTGAAGCAGACATCATGGAGAACCTCTACTTGTTAGCTGGCTCACAAGCTCAAGTTTAGCAAGCTTTCTTGTACAACCCCAGACCTCCAACCTAGGGAATGGTTCTACCCACAGTGAGCTGATCCCTCTTACATAAATCAATCATTAAGACAATCTTGTACACACATGCCCATGGGCCAGTCTTACTTGGGAATCCTTCAGTTGAGACTCATTTCTCAGATGACTCTAAGCAATGTCAAGTTGACAGATGAAGCTACCTAACAACACATGGTCAGCTGGACTCACTCTCTACTGGCTCATTGCCTCTGCATAGTGGTCTTACAATGTATGAGATACAAAAATGTCCTTTATAAAAATGATAATCGCTGCAGTTACTGCATCTTAAGTGGGGGTAGCTTGAAAGTGTGCCTATCCAAATTTACTATTGTGCAAACCTTATGTGCATTTTTTTTAGCAAAAGAAAGTTGTCAGTCCTCATAAATTGATTTTTTCAGTTGCAAATGGATTCAGAAGAGCATAATTACTGGTAATACTTAATACACTATCAAGGGGGAAGATTTTTCAGTATGTCATTCTACAGTTAAGCGAAAGTTCTAGAACTTACAGAGGTAGAAATGAATTACTAGAATACAATTTTTTCTAAAGGGTTGATTTATATGTACCTAGATATGATGTTCCTCAGAGACTTCTGTGAAGCTGAAAATTACCTGTCTGCTCCTGGGCAGTACCACTGGGACAGCTATGTTATGGCTGCAACCCTTCTCTATAGATCCCCCCACCCCCACTGGAGGCCTCCAGAAATAAGTTATATGTCCCATTCCTGAATTGTATAGCTTCCAGTGATATCAAGAAGACTTGTTTCAATGGGTGCTTTGCAGGTGTCTGGGATATCATCTTGCTCTGACAGGTCCCTCAACCCTGAGCATGGCTCATGCCCCACTAGGCTCATCTGGGTACCCTGTGACTATATGATAAGCCCCTCAAGAGCAGAAGTATATGGTGGTTCTTCATTTCCATAGCTTGTGTCACATTTTCCAACCATGTGTCCCGCATTAGAAAGCTACATGGCATGTGCTCACTCGGTAACCAGAATAACGGAGCCACCAGACATTTGACTAAGCCACTGTTTCTAACAACTCATACTCTCCCCCATTTTTCCTCATCTGAGGCCCCAGGAAACATAACCCATGCTTGGTGTGAGCTCATAAGATTTTCTGGGTACAAAAAAATAAAAGGAGTTAAAATGGGAGTTTTGGGTAGGAGGAAGCACAGTTCCACCCAGCCATGCCCACAGGCAATCAAAGTGCATTGCTGTGAGATGTGGAAATGGGAATAGTCTATCACCTAGTAAAACAAGGGGAAATGCGCACAATGCTTTCATTTCTTACAGTACAGTGTGAAAAGAAATTGAATAAATACCCTGGTTGCCCAAGTCACCAGGCCTCATACTTGAAATGATTGAAGGAAAAGAGAGAGTTCTCAGAAAACACTTTTCTAAAATGGCCTGTTTAAGCAGCTCATTTCCTCAAGCAAAACTACAACTTTTTTGATTTATAAAGTGTGAGTTGTGGTAGAAGAGCCTTTGAAAAGGCTCCTTAGACTCTCAAAGGCAGGGTGATATCAGCTGGTTGCGTCTCTGGAGAAAGAGCTACCTCCAGAACATTGGGCTCAAAACTGCTTGCACAGAAAAGCATTCCTCCTGACTTAGTAAGAAGGAAAGAGAATTCAGTTCTCCTAAGCCTTCTTTCTGCCTGTGCCAGAGAAAAATGGTCTTGAGTTGACAGAGCTCATTGCAGAGGGGCTGGGATGTGGCAACATGGGGATGCTCTCTTCATAGACATTTCCCACAGTGGTTATTGTGAGGACACCAGCTGACTGTCACAATCCCACTCTGAGGTAACACCAGAATCATTATATTCCTGACTTGAGTCTCCCAAACAGGTGAGAACAAGACTCTGCCTTTTCTGTGTTTGTATAGCAATAATGTTCCTACACTTTCTCATTTGGCATGCATAGTCCCTCAGTGTCTTCTTCTTAAAGTGCATCCCATTTCAAGGCCAAAGAGAGGCACACTGCTGACATCGAAAGGTAGTTTGGATGCTAGAGGGTTTTTTGTTTGTTTGTTTTTTTGCCTACCTCACAGGTGCATTCTCTTTTACATTTTCCTGTAGGCTCTGTAAAAATTCCCCAAATATGGCTGTAGAGACGGCTAACTGGTTAAGACCACATACAGTTCTTGCAGAGACCCGAGTTTGGTCCCTAGCAGCCATGATAGGTAGCTCACAACCACCTGTAACTACAGCTACAGGTGATCGATCCAACACCCTCTTCTGACTTCCATGGGCACGGGCACACAAACATACACACACACACACACACACACACACACACACACACCACACTCCACCCCACACCAAAAACAAATCTTTAAAAACATCTCCCAAAGAGCATTTTTGGTTAAGTTGTTTTGTAAATGAGAAAACAATTGGTTCTGAATCCTACTCTGCAGAATGTCCTTTGTGTAATTAAAATTAACCTAATGAAGAACAAATTAATGATTGTAGAAAATCTTTGTCTACTTTAAATGTCTCCTTCTGAGAAAAAAATCTATAGCCTATGAAAGTCATTTAGTCTGATGGTTCTTTTCTGCACATAATTAAGAAATGGAACCTGATGTTTAAGAAGGAACACAGAGCTCTTTTTTAAAGCTTCTAAGGTAAGCACCAGGCAGTCACATCTAAAACCCCACAGATTTTATATGGGCTGATTCCACTGCTATAGAATAAAGAAGAAATCGCCAATGCCTTCTCCCATGAAGGACTTTTGGATACAGGAATTGCAACCTGCTATAAACAAACATAAAGTTACCAAGGCATGCGAAATTAGTGTGCAAATAGCGAGAAACAAGTTTAGTCTAATGACTCTGGGAATAAGGAGGAGACGTGACACTCCCTCTCATCCGTTGCCTTACTGCCTAGAAGCAGTTTTAAGGTCCTAAGTAGTTTCAAAAGGCAAAGAGACTGGAGATGTCAGTGTGGTGTACAAGGAAGGTGAAGGCATTTGGAAAGATCAGAGTTCCAGATTCTACAAGGCAGGATAACAGGATATTGTCCAAAGAGACAACTTGGCATGTACAGAAGTGGCCACACAAATCAATTGCCTGAATACTGCTGGACACACAGGACAGGTAAAATTTCAGAATGCCAAGACAAAGATAGAAAGCAGAGTGGCAAAAACTTAATTAAGACAATACAGGTGGGAGCAGGAATGATACAAACAGATGACAGTTAACAAGATGTATATACTTAAACCAAAGCATATGGATAACTGAGATTAATATAAACGGTCTATGTGGCAGCTGTGTCCAACCCACAGCTTGTGGAGCCACGTGGGAATCAGGATGGCTGTAAACAAGACTCAACACAAAATTCTAAACTTATTTAAAGCATTATGATATTTGTTGCTATGCTTTTATCTCTGTTGCAAGGTTCTCTGGTGTGACCATTTTAGATGACAATGCTGTGTCACAATGTCAAAGGCTCAAACATCCCTGGACTCAAATAAAGAAGCAGAAATAGAATTATAAAAATACAACCAAACTATATGTTCACTCCAGCAAACATCAATAGGAGTTATGTGTTATTATACTTTTTTATTATTTAACATGATTTCAAACTCAAATATATTTTAATCATATACTTCCCCTCCCCCAAGTCCTTCCAGATCATCTTCCTCTCCCTATCCACCCAATTTTAATAAGTTCTTTCTCAAAAAACCAACAAATACAGAACACAACTATAATAGCCCACAAAACCAAGAAAACAAACCCACAAACACACACACACATATACACACTCACATACACAAACACATATACACACCCACATACATAGACACACACATACACACACATACACACACACACACATACACACACACACTCACACATGCACACACGCACACACACACACATATACACTGTGGAGTCAATTATAAGTTGGTCAGTTACTACTGAACATCAGGCCTGCCCTGGAGTAACTGATATAGCCAGTGTCACTCTATTGGAGAAAATATATTTTTCCCTCTCCCAGCAGTCATAAGTGACAGTTCAACTGTTAACCTTTACCTTAGTGCCTACATTTTCATTCATTCATGTCTTTAAAATATAGCAAAGTGAGATATCATAAAACAAAAATAACTAAAATATAATAAACCAAAAAAAAAACCTTTTACATGAAAATTGGAAAGGGCAAACCAACTGAAGGAAAAGAGCCCACAAGAAGGCACAAGAATCTGAGACCCACTAGTTGACACACTCAGGAATCCTATAAAAAATACTAATCTGGAAGCCATGATACATATATAGAGGAACTAATGCAGACCCATGCAGGCCCTGTGCTTACTACTTCAATCTCTGTGAGTTCAGATGAGTTTTGTTTATGTTGACTTAAAGGGTCTTCATTTCTTGGTGTCCTCTATCCCCTTTGGCTGTTACACATCCTGCTGCATATTCTATGGGGTTCCCTGAGCTTAGTGTTCTAAGGTCTGTCTGTGTCTGTGTCTGTGTCTGTGTCTGTGTCTGTGTCTGTGTCTGTGTCTGTGTCTGTGTCTGTGTCTGTGTCTGTGTCTGTGTCTGTGTCTGTGTCTGTGTCTGTGTCTGTGTCTTTGTGTCTTACTCTCCCACTCTCTGTATATGTCTGGCTGTAGGACTGCAGATCTCTGTATTTTTCCCACATACTGCAGAAGGAATCTTCTCTGATGATGAATGAACAAGGCACTGATCAATGGATGTAGCAGAATGTCAGTAGGAGTCATTGTATTACTACTTTTTCCCCCCTATTTTCAGACCAGTAATATTTGGTTTTACCATAGCTCCATAGGCTATCTAATTTCAGGGTTTTAGTTACCCAAACCATGTCACCTATGAGTTCCACTTCATGCCGTGAGCCTTAAGTTAAATGTCTTAATCAGACATTGGCTGGTCACTTCCACAAGCTTTTGTACCACCGTTACCTGAGCAGATCTTGTAGGCAGTAGGCCATTGTTAGATAAAGGGTTTGTGACTGGCTTGGCATTTACATTTCTTCTTTGAGTGTATGTAGAGTGCATTCCTGCACCAAAGATGCTGGAACACAGCAGTGAAGGCTCTATATAGGCACTGGTTCAACATCTCCACCTTCAGTATGTTATTTAGGTGTTGTCTTCAGCAATGGGGCCTTAGCTGTCAGTTTGTGGAGAATGACCTATATTCTTGGCAAAACCTGGGTTGTATGTTCTAAAAATGCCAAAAGATAGAGAAATAAGATTAATCAACAGGAATCTGGAGTGAGTTTATACCTCACATGGTAGTGTTTGGGATGGGAACTGCCATGTGGCATTGTGGATGACATCATGTGTCATATAGCCAATGCATTGTGGTACTAAAAATGTACATACTTAATAACAGACATTTAAAAATACAATGCAAAATTTGACTCAATTGAGACAATATAAAGACAAATCCAAAATTATAGTTAGATATGTAATCTTATTGCTGGGAAGATGGATCAAGGCGTCTAGGCCCTGCCATATTAGCTTATTTAGCAAGTTCCTGGCCAGTGAAAGGAGCTGTTCAGGTACAATTTCTCCTTAAATTAATCTCTGAATCAAACGCACTCAAAATAATAATCTTAACAGAGCTTGCATGTACTGGATAGTTATATGTCTACTTGACACAGCTAGAGTCATCTGGGAAGAGGGAGCCTTGGTTAAGAAAATGTCTCCATATGTCCAGCTATAGGTATGTCTATAGGTCATTTTCATAATTAATGACCAGTGGAGGTGGGTATGACTCATGTGGGTGGTACCACTCCTGGGCTGGTGGTCCTGAGTTTTATAAGGAAGCAGGCTGAGCAAGCCAGGGGAAGCAAGCCAGTAAGCAGCATCCCTCCATGACCTCTGGATCAGTTCCTGCCTGCAGGTTCCTGACCTGCTTGGTTTCCTGTCCTGACTTCCTCTGATAATGAACAATGCTGTAGAAGTATAAGCCAAATAAACAGAGAGAGAGAGAGAGGGGGAGAGAGAGAGAGAGAGAGAGAGAGAGAGAGAGAGAGAGAGAGAGGCAGGCTTTGGTCATGGTGTTTCATCCCAGCAATAGAAACCCTAACTCAGACACTCCATGGGGTTAAACTTGATCTGTTCACCCTTTTCAGCCCTGACTCAGAAAGACTTAACTATTTCTTTTGTCTTCTGTCTATTTCTTTCTCATGCTGGCTAGAACCTGGGTGTGCCTTCTCTGGTGCCTTGGGCTTCCTTATTCTTTTACAGAGCTCTTCTTCCTACCCTGTGGCTGCCTGTCTGCCATGTGGCTCACTTCATACCAGTTTTACTTAAAACTCCATAGTTCTCATTCTTTCTCCCTCCCTCCTTCCTCCCCCCTCTCTTTCACTTTCTCTCTCCCTCCCTCTCTTCCTTCCTTTCTCTCCCTTCTTCCCTCCCTCCTTCCTTCCCTTCTTCCTCTTCTTCCTCCCCCTTCCCCTTCCACCCTCCTCCTCCTCTATCTCTTTCTCCTGCTCCTATTCCTCCACAGGACAGCTGATGAGATTTACAGCTTGCCTGGCCTGGAACTTTTCTTTTATACTCTAATAATATTGTCTTCTTTGACTGAAAACATCAAACAAAACTTTAAAATCTCATTAGGCTTTTCGGTGAGAATGACAAGTTGACTTTATAAGACTGAAAAAGTCAGACCATTCAAATGTCTTTTTTTAGAAAGAGCTAGAAACTAATAAAGAACTTATTAATTAATTTCAGGGCAGAGATGTCACTCTGTGGTAGACTACCTACCTGCCTGGCTGACGTTAGGCCCCCAGTTCAATCTCTAGCTTTGAAATGAACAATCTCTATTTTAAAAACGTTTTTGAAAACTATAATAATCATTAAATGAGTTATGTTTGTAGACATACAGAGTCAGAGAATAAATTGAATATAAAGGTACAGCCCATGTATAATCGACTGACTTGCCACACAAACATCAATAAATGGTGTTAGAATAGCTAGAGATCCATATGCAAAAGTGAAAAGCTTTTAATAAAACCTATAAATTTGCACAAAAATTAACTCAAAAAAAGCATACACCTACATGTACTTTTTAATTTTTTGGAAGAAGTCACAAGAGAAAACTTTTGACAGAGATTTTTCTAGAAAACAAAAATGGCAATTATAAAGAAAACAGGCTAGCATAGTTTGGACCAAGCCCATTTACTTTCTGGCTGCTAATGTAAAGTCACTCACTCCCCAATGCTCATGTGGCCCCACCCACAGCAAGCTCCCTTCCTCCTTACCCTCCTCAGCATGATGGGCTGCCCCACTCAAACCATGAGCCAAAACAATTGTTCCTCCTTGTTTCTCCTGGAGTTTTATCATAACAATGAGAATGCCAAGTCCTGAATCTTGACATCATCAACATTGGAAGAGATGTGACTCAGACAAAAAATGACTCAAGAGTGTAAGGGGATTTTGGTGACTATCACATATGAAAGGAAGCAGCACTACACCCACAAAGGTAACAAAGACAATATACAACAAATATATTAATAGTTACAAGAGTCCAAGGCAAAGGGACATCCTTTCACACCCAAAGAACTATGGGAATGCCTTTGGGATTAATAAGCATTTTGTGTTTAGTTTGTGATGGTGCTTGCATAACATTCAAAAGTTTGTCAAACACCAGCCAAATTGAAGAGTCAAATGGCCTCATTTTGCTGTATCTAGAAAAGCCGTTATCCACACATTATATGGATATGAGGCCCCCTTCCTGAAATATCTATTCCCAGTGATCTTATTTGTCTCCCGTATGTTTAATAAGCCTTGATGACCTCTGTTATTTATTTAGATATTTAAAAATTAAATTTAAAAATTTTTTTCCACTACAGATTTTATTCCCTTTCCGGTCCACCCTCTGTCTGTTCAACATCCCATACCTCTTCCCATCAACCCCCCATCTCCATGAGGATGTCCCCACCCCCTGCCCCACCAGACCTCTAAACTCTCTAGGGCCCCCAGTCTCTTGAGGGTTAGGTACATTTTCTCTGACTGAACCCAGACCCGGCAGTCCTCTGCTGTATATGTGTCAGGGGCCTCATATCAGCTGGTGTATGCTACCTGGTTGGTAATCCAGCATCTGAGAGATCTCAGGAGTCCAGGTTAATTGAGACTGCTGGTCCTCCTACAGGGTTGCCCTCCTCCACAGCTTCTTCCAGCTTTTCCATAATTCAACCACAGGGGTCAGCAGCTTCTATCCATTGGTTGGGTGCAAATATCTATATCTGACTCTTTCAGCTGCTTGTTGAGTCTTTCGGAGTGCAGTAATGATAGGTCCCTTTTGTGAGCGCTCCATAGCCTCAGTAATAGTGCCAGGCCTTGGGACCTCCCCTTGAACTGGATCCTACTTTGGGCCTGTTGCTGGACTTTCTTTTCCTCAGTCCCTTCACCATTTCTATCCCTGCAGTTCTTTCAGACAGGAATAATTATGGGTCTGTCTTGACTGTGGGATAACAACCCCATCCCTCAACTGATGCCGTCTTTCTGCTGGAGGTGAGCTTTATAAGTTCACTCTCCTCACTGTAGGGTATTTTATCTAGAGTCTCTCCTATTTATTTAAAGATTACGTTTTTTAAAACTATGTTCATATGGTATACATCTGTGGAGGATGTGGATGTGTGAGTATAGGTACCCACAGAGGCCAGAAGAGGGCATCATTGTCCCCCCATAGCTAGAGTTATGAGCTGCTGTGAGTCACACAATGTGTACGCTGGAAACCAAACTTGGTTCTTCTACCAGGACAATAAGTGCTCTTGATTGTTAATCCATCTCTCAATTCCCTGAAATTTACTTTTTAAAGCAAAAGTCAAATAATTATAATTTAATGAAACCACCATTATTTATTAAAACATGAACGTTAAAAAGAAATGTTTCATTTCCTAACATCATGCATCGTATCATAAGTTTTACCACTTAACAAGCTCTCTCTGGAGCTGAGGATAACCTAGAACTCCCGATCTTCCAGGATCAGATTCCCTGGTGTTGAGATTACAACATGCATGCACCTCTGTGCATAGCTATCCAATAACTGATAAGTTTCTAACCAATTGTTATATTTTAGAATGCAAGGAGTACCCACAACTGCAACCCCATTGTGAGCTAGCAGTTTGGTATGCACATGGAAATAACAAGGTTTATTGCTTTATCTGAATTATAATTTCATTATAGCATTCTAATTTTATTAATCAATGTCAGTCATTGTCAATAAATTACAATGGAAAAAAACCAACAGGATAATAGGATATTCACCCTTTTGATATTAACCCTTCTAAACTGTTTTGTTGAAACTTGAAAAACAAATTCATTAATTGGAATAGACTTTTCTCAGTCTTGTTTTCAAATGCATTGTAATCTATCTGAGCATATTTCTTCATCAATATAAAAATTAAACTTCAGGGAATGACCTATAAATAAAACAGACCAGAAGAGCAAAAGGATGCTGGGAACAAGATAAGGACATTTTCAGGTAATCAAGCCTAGTAAAAAGGTAGTATTTAAATGTGTGACGTTCAGAATGAATCAGTGTGAAAGGTCCATTGCAAGGCTGCAAAGACCTGTGCTGGAGAAGTAAAGGACCCATAAGTCCAGACATCAATCACCTTAAAGTAGCCTCTTCACTATGAGTCTTCCACAGGAAATTTCAATATAGGACATAAAGACACATGCACACACAACACACATACATACACAATTTCACTATCAAATCAATTAGGACAGCATTGAATTAAACCTGTCAGGACATCTCAGAGTCTTTAATGTGCAGTTCTACATAGTGATTTTCATCAGTGTACATGTTAAATACAATACTCCCAAATTATTAGTCAATGAAATTTTTATCATGGAGCAGCAACAAGCAGTTATATTTTCAAAACAAGCCCTGAATTATGTGGTCTGAAGCATAATTTATTTACTCTCAGAATCCTTTTCTTAAATGCGAGCACAGCTCTGAAAGACGTGTCTCAGTCTTGTAATGGGAATCGCCTTTCATTTCTTCTGCTTAGTACATATTGAAGGTGATTATTTTGTTGCTTGTTTTCTATTAGTTTCATAGAAAGTGCTGATGCACAGAGTAGACAGGAAGTGGCTGTGAAAAACAGAAAGTGGGCAGCATGCAAAACAGACCCTCCTGCAAGGACACGCTCTGGAGACCTTACATTCCTTCAGTTATGTGTATATGTAATTTGTTTTCCATAAATAATTTTAAAAATATGCATATAATTTATCTTATCTTAAATGACTATAAAATGTATTCTGTAAACCTAGGAAAGTACAGTTTACATCAGACAGACATCCCCACTTAACTGGGAAATTTTTATACTTTTAATCTATTATTTGACAATTCCACTGATATAAATGATGTACCCTCGGGGCTGAAGAAATGGCTCAGCGGTTAAGAGCACTATCTGCTTTTGCAGAGAAGCTGGGTTAGATTCCCAGCGCCCACACATTGACTCACTGCCACCTAGCACTCCTGTTCCAGGGGATCTGATGCCTTCTTTTGACCACCACAAGGACCAGGAACACACATGACGAACAGACACACAGGCAAGGCAATTTATCCCTTCAATGAAATATAAATGAAGATATAAAACGTAAACAATAAACAATGTATCTTACTACATTTGCTTTCAGTTCCCCCTCCAGGTCCCCAGATATCCACCCAACACTACCCATGTGGGGCAAGTGGACCATCCCACCAGACAAAAGAACTGGTAAAGGTTGAAGCAGGTTCAAAAACACTGATAAACTGTGAAAGGCAGGCATTGGAACCAGCTCCTAGTCAGACTCTACCTGTCCTGGAACATGTCATCACAACACCTCACTGAGAGGACCATGACAGCCTGTCACTTAACGTAAAAACCTTGAGTTCTCCATGCTGATGAGGTATCTAGATAGGCCCTGAGTGAGGGTTCAGCAAATAAGCTTCCCTTCCTGGGCATCCCTTCCTAGAAAAGGTATTTAATTCCTGGCTCGCCCTAAGTAAGACATATACATTCACATCCACCATAAATAAAACAGTTGTTTAGACAAGTGGGGGTGGGGTGCCTTCTCACTTGAAACCAGACCTGATTCTGCCCTGTCCTAGGCTCAGCCATCCCCTTCCTGTCCAGCATGTAGGGAAGCATGGACTTGTGGACCACCGTTCTCAACTCCCGCCGTCTCCAGCAGCATTTGGGTACAGAGAAGATTGAGAACCACAACATCTGTCCCAGACCTCACAGTTTCTCACCCGGGAAACACAGGCTGAGACCCTATTTTGGACCGTATTCTGCCTTCCCTGAGCAGCAAGCTAGCGGCACTCCAGCATGCTGGCAGTGCTCCAACATCCCAGGAGAGATGCACACAAACAGCACTGCAAGTCCCTTCTTCCCTTCATATCCATTCACACATTGCCTCCTTCCTAAGTCTGATGAGTGCTGCTGCCTGCTCAATGTGGACTCACCTTGTTGCCTTGATCCTGGGCAGGTAGCCATAGCTGCAACGAGTCCATTGTGCAATAGCCATGTGATATCCTCGAGACAGCATTTTACAGCATTCCTCCCTCTAGCTCTTAGGTTATTTTTGCCTCCTCTTCCACAATGTTAGCTGGGCCACTAAGGACAATGAGAGGATAGGAGTTAATAAAGAAAAGGCCCATTTTTAAAATTTATTTGTTTATTTATTTACATTTCAAAGATCCCCTGCCCTATTCTCTCCACATCTGCCCTCCTCTTCCACTCTGAGACTGCAGCCCCCACCCTGGGGCATGAAGTCTCTGAAGTATTAGATATGTCCTTTCCCACTGAGGCCAGACATGACAACCCTTTGCTACATGTGTCAGGGTCTCAGACCAACCTGTGTATGCTCTTTGGTTGGTGGTTCAGTCTCTGGGAGCTCCCTATGGTCCAGGTTAGTTGATACTGTAGGTCTTCCTGTGGGGTTGCCATCTCCTTGAGAGTCTTCAATCCTTTCCCTATCTCTTCCACAGGGGTCCCTGACCTCTGTCCAACATTTGTCTGTGGGTTATGCAGCTATCTTAGTCAGCTGCTGGGTAGAGCCTCTCAAGAGCAGATAGGCTCCTATCTGCAAGCACAACATAGATAGCATCATTAATAGTGTTAGGGATTGGTGCCTACCTAGTCTTTGCTCCATCTTTGTTCCTGCATTTCTTTTAGACAGGTTGAATTTTTGGTCAAAAGTTTTGTAGATGGGTGGTGTCCCCATCCCTCCACCAGGTGATCTCCTCAGGTTCCATATCCAAACTGCTGGGCATTTCTGCTAAGGCAGAAAATCCATGGCTCAAGCACTAGGGTCAGGAATTAATAAGTGGGACCTCATGAAACCAAAACCCTCTATAAGGCAAAGGACACTGTCAATAGGACAAAAACAACAGCCTGCAGATTGGGAAAAGATCTTCACTAACCCTTCATCCATCAGTAGGCTAATATCCAAAATATATAAAGAACTCAAGAAGTTAGACTCCAAAGAAACCAAATGACCAAATCAAAAAATGGTGTACAGAACTAAACAGAAAATTCTCAATAGAGGAATCTCAAATGGCCAAAAAAGCACTTAAAGAAATCTTCAACATCCTTAGTCATCAGGGAAATGCAAATCAAAACAACCTTGAGATTCCACATAATACCAAACAGAATGGCTAAGATAAAAAACAAAAACAAAACAAAACAAAAAAAAAACAAAAACAAAAAACCAAACAAACAAACAAACAAAACAAAAACAAAAACCCTCAAGCCATACACATGCAGGCAAGAGGAACACTCCTCCATTGCTGGTAGGATTGCAAACTTGTACAACCACTCTGGGAGTCAATCTGGCAGTTTCACAGAAAATTATAAATAGTTCTATCTGAAGACCCAGCAATATAACTCCTGGGCATATCCCCAAAAGATGCTCCACCATACCACAAGGACACAAGTGCCACTACGTTCATAGCAGCTTTATTTGTAAAATCCAGATATTGCAAACAACCTAGATGTCCCTCAACTGAAGAATGGATACAGAAAATGTGGTACACTTATACTATCCAGCTATTAAAAACAAGGATATCATGAATTTTGCAGTCAAATGGATGGAACAAGAAAACATCCTGAATGAGGTAACCCAGACCCAAAGGGACAGGCATGGTATGTACTCACTTACTAATAAGTGGAAATTAGTCAAAAAAGTACAAAATACCCATGACACACCTCACAGACCTCAAGAACTTAAACAAAAAGGAAGGCCCAAGTGAGGATACTTGAATCTCACTTAGAAGGGGGAACAAATTAGTCATGGGAGGCAGAGGGAGGGAGGGACCTGTGTGGGCTAGGGGAATGGGCAGGCAAGATCAGGCATGGGGAGAGGCAGGAGAGAGTCCTAGAGGGCCAGAAGGATGAATGGAAATATGTAGCTGCCATGAGTCAGGGATAGGGATAGGGGGATTCTCTAAGAAGTTCCAGAGAGTCAGGAATGAGGGAGGTTCCCAGGAATCAAAGCAGATGACCTTAGCAATAAATGCTCAATTTTTAAAACAAAAAGTGGGAAATAATTGTCCATGACTCTTTGACACTTCTGTATGTCTTAAGATTAAAAATAGAACCAACTTTTCTTGGTACACATTTGAAGGATGTTTGGGCGGTGATAGTCTTAGAAACAACAGAGCTCATTTCATTGTAGTCCAAAACACAAAGATACTGACTTTTTTTGGTAGGGGGGTACAGGTGAAGGTAGGGCTGATTTGCTAGCAGCCCCACTTGAAAGGTTGGTTCCTGGATATTTTAAAACATAGAGATTGGGCTGGAGAGATGTCTCAGATGTTAAGAGCACATAGTGCTCTTGAGGACCTGAGTTCAGTTCCCAGTGCCCAAATTAGACAGCTCATAAACCACCTATAACTTAGCTCCACGAAAGTCTGATGTCTCTGGCCTTCTGGAACTCCTACACACACATGCACATACCCATATACATGCAAATATGGTTAACATAGAATGAATCTCAGACTGCTAAGGATACCTTAACCCCCTTGTATCAGTTAATTGGGCATCATTGTGACCACTATTACCCAACAAGAAAAGGTGAAAGAGGAAACATCTATTTTTGCTCATGTTTTCAGAGGGTTTCAGTCCACCACAGAGGGAAGGGTGTGGTGCAACTGGTCATGCCTCAGTGGCTGCAGATAGAAGAATTTATTCACATCATGGAAGATCACAACTCAGAGAATACAGAGGAATCAGAGACCATGTAACACCTTCAAAGCCCCACTCTGCAGCCTCCTAGAAAAAGATCACCAGGTTGGGAACACACACAAAACAAACCAGTATACAGCATTTCCGATTCAAATTATAATCCTACTGCATACGGCATGTGATATTGATGCATGCCACATTCCTGATTCTCAGGGTGATTAAGGAACATTGTATACATGGAGTTTATGCTTTCTGGTGGACTATGAGTAATAATGTCCTTTGTCTTTGACCGAAGAGTCTTGTATCTTTTGCAAGGCATCCATGAAACTTTAACACACATTCTTTTTCACTTGCAAACAGAATAAAATCTCAGGCCCCTCATAATTCCTTGACAGCTGTAACATTTACACTGAGATGACATTTTCAGGTAAATATCTTCCCGTGTAGCAAGAAAGGATTGAAGATGTCAGTGAAGGCCTGAATGACACAAAACAGAGATTGTAAAGAGACTAAGCTCTCGCTCATATAACCAAACACTTAGTAAGGGTTCCCAGGGGTTTCCCATGTAAGGTACAAGAGAAATGTCAAAAGAATATGAGAGAGGTAGGATTTAAGAAAACAGTGTTTTGACTTCATGGTCATGCTGTCTACATTAACCACAGCTCTTAAAAGAGGAAGTAACTGAGAGACTTACAATGAGTATATACTCCAGGCCTGAAAGTAGAACAAAAATAGAAAGAAAAGGAAAGGAGAGGGAAGGGTGGAGGGAGTGAAAGAAGGAGGGAAGGACAGTGTGCAGACGTTAGTAAATCTATGCATAAATTGTACTGCATCTTTAGTTTAGAAACCCTGAAATAATCAAAATATCTGTAACATACATGCAATTCTAGAAGAAGGAGGATTGGACAATGCTTTAAAGGAACAACTGAAATGTACAAAGTTCTGAAAAAATTGAAGTCTTATCAATTACACATTGTCATTTTATTCTTTAAAAGTGAAACAAAAAAAGCAAATCAATTTCTGGCTTGTTATTTAATATTGTTCTAGGCAGAATAATAGTCCCATAAATGGACATGTTTTATTGTCAATATATGAAATATAATGAAAACATGGTGACAAATTAAAAAAGAAAAAAAAAAGACCTTGCAGATTTAACTGTTAC
Source organism: Mus musculus (assembly GCF_000001635.26). Lineage (NCBI taxonomy): Eukaryota > Metazoa > Chordata > Mammalia > Rodentia > Muridae > Mus > Mus musculus. Next base: position 3,744,120 of record NC_000083.6, on the reverse strand, counting down.
AAACCTTAAAATGGAGTGATTATCCTGGATAAACTGGGTAAAACTCATCTAAATACAAGAACCCTTACAATAAGACAGAGACATGTCTGAAGACAAGGCAGAGGGATTTGTAGCAGGAGAGGGAGACAACCCCCGGTGGTAGCAAGAGAAGGACAAACAAAACCCACCTTTGCTGGAGGTCCTCATATAATCCTGTAAGAGCAAAGACAGGCTCCCAGGTGACAGTCAGCAGGAAAAGGGAGACCTCAGTCCTACAGCTACGTTGAATAATATGAGTGACCTAGGGAGGAAAGTTCATCTCTAGGGTCTCCAGAAAGGGTCAGCCCAGGAAACTCTAAACAGAGTATTCAGCTTGTCTTCAAGTCTTCCTGGACTTGTGGTCCACAGAGCTATTAGATTCTAAATATTGGCATTGTTCTAAAAGTTAACTTCAGGGCTATTTGTTAAAGAAGAAAAAGTATTAATACAAATCTTCTATTCCCTCTCTAAACACAGGAGAGTAATTTTACGACTATTTTTATTTTGAGGGTTTCAGCAGAGAGGGACCAATAGTCAAGCTATGGGGGTGTTGCCAGCTTTTAATCCAGGTATAAGTTATTTGCTTACAATTAGCGGAGTAAACAAAGTAACTTGACGAATAATTGAAACTTTGCTATCTGATACCTTTTCAATTATTCAATGACAAAAGATAATAGGACTCTCATTGCCACAGAGTTTAAATAAATATTCTCTTGTGAATCTACTTAACTCTTATACTATGACCACAATGTCAAGGCTATCACAAGATGAAAGGGCCTCCTTTGGATTAATTTTCAGTCACTGAACGGGAGGCCACTGTGGGTTAGTAGAGAGTAGAGGTTAATATTTGCATCTTGCCCAGCAAATGACCTCGTCCCTTTGAAAGGATCTTTCTTGTTACTTAGAGTGATTGAAGTTAACTTCTCTTTGAGAATAAAGCCCCTTGACAAGTCTAAACTTCAGACTTGGGTATTGTAATCATGCTTTGGGAAGCTGATAATATACTAATAGAAATGACCTTTCGATAACTCACAGAAAAAAATTTGAACAAACTCTAAGAATGTGAAGAAAGAAACACAAACAGAGAGGAAGGGACTGTGTGGGGCTCAGTGACCATATCTACATGACAGCTCCGAGTTAACACGCTATAAGAAGATATCCATGTCAAGGTCATTATTAGAGAATAGTTCTCCACACAGCTTATGACCTCTCTCACTTAATGTGACTGTACAGTGCCTAGTTACAGATTACAAATCTCATGATCCCAAATATCCCCGTCTCAAGAGCAAAAGATTCTCTGCATTTATCATTTTTGCAGCCTGGCGATCAGCAGCAGCAACAGCAAAACAAGGAGAGGAAAGAAAAATGTGCTGGAAACCCTCAAAAACTTGTCTGGGGTTGACAAGATGGCTCAATGGGGAACGGTGTTTGTTTGCATGCAGATCTGACAACCTGAACTGGTTCCTGGGAACCCACTCAGAGGTAGAAGGAGAGGACAAACATTACTTAGCTCCCCTCTGGCCTCTATATGCACACTGTGGCACACACAATCATAATGGATAAAAAATAATTTAAATTTTTTTTAAAAAGGTCTAAAAAAATAAGTAAATAATGCTGTCCCAGAGATACAACCTATGGATTTGAGTAAAGGCAGACCTGGAAATTTTCAGAAAACCAAGTTATTTTCTTACTGAGTTGGCGTTTATTTTTAAAATTGCACCCAGCGATCAGTAAAGGGCAAGCTCAGAGTGGAGCTTTAAGGCTAAATGTCACATAGTCTTTCTTCCTATCTGCAAGAAGGACAACAGCAAGTTCACCTCAAACAGATAGAAAAAAAAAAAAAACTTTTCGTACTTGAAAATGACCCAAAGAAAAGGGAACTGCACATATCCTATGAGGCTTATAGCAATGCCTGCTTTCAGAATATTTCTTTTTAGGAATAATTTTTCTGCTGATAACAATTCTTTTTTAAAAATGGATAAATATTCATTTAGTACCTACTATGGTTTCATTTTTTTAATTGCTTGATTTTGGTAAGAGTCTATGTTATAATAGGATCCTTGAGATGGGTAGCACCCCTTTAATGATTAGAAGAGGCACAAGATAGGATTACTATAGCTTCTGAGATCTATAGCATGCTTGGGGGCCAAAGACAGCAGTTATATGGCTAGAGAGGAGGAGGGATCCTTAGACCAATAGGTTCATTGGGTCTAATAAGCTTATTACAAGCAGTTTTGAGGGCATTTTCATTAGCGACTGGAAGCCAGCATGCAAAAATCCAGGTCACTGAGTGACTGCAAAGTGATTACTGAGAGGGGCATGCATAGGCCTCCGTGGTGTGAAGACCTGGGAGCCCAGAAGGCATCTAGCTATGCTTGAAGGAACTGGCAGTAGGGAGCAGATACATAGGCAGATACGTGCATGGAACACATGGAGGAAGAACAAGTGAGGAGTAAGAACCAGGAGATGTGTCAAGTGTAACAGTGAGCCCAGCTTCCAAATGAAAGCAACATAGAACCACAAACATTTGCTACAGAATCACGTATCAAGACCTCATGTGTAGACTTCATGGTGCTCTCCAGACCCTATCCTACTTTCTCCCTGGGAGCTAAGCATCCTCACTGTGCTTGCCCAAACTACCTATGCCTTTTCCTTCCAGACACAGCCTGTCGTGAGCAGTACCAAGCATGAAGTATTCCTACTCCATCTTCAAGTCATGTATGGGCAAAGACATCATTGTAGAACTCAGAAAAGACCTGAGCATCTTTGGAGCTCTCTTTTTGATAGACCAACACCTCAGTATCAAATTCACTGATGATACCAACATCCCAGACCCTGAGAAGCACCATCATGTGTTTTCAGTAGAGAACTGCTCAACCTGGGCTCAAGGGTTGCCATGGGGCAACTGTAGACAGCTGAGATACACAGGGCTGAAACAGGAAGGATGCCTCCCTCTCTTTCCATCTATGACCTATAATTGCACATCCACCCTACCCCTCCCTCTAAGTGAAGGTTTTGTTCTTTGTTTTGTTTCCTTTTAATTTGGGCAAGGGGATTGTTAGTGTTTTGTTTTGTTATTTTAAGTATGGGTGGAGTAGATAAGAAGAACAATGGTTGGGGAGGCTACCCTCTGTGGAAAGTGGCAGATAGGAAGGCCAAGAACAGCCTTCATTCTACCCCACTTAATATTTCTTTCCCTTGGGAACTGTGGGCATGTTCTAGCTTGTTCCAGGACAGCATATGATACTTTTAGGGGATGGGAGGAATTAATTTAATCCTATCATGAGGATTAAAACGTATGATGAAAACTTTGGGGGAAGCAGTAAAAGAAACCTATTTACAATGCACAGTTGAATGGCTTTGGTATATGCACAACTTGTACAGCGATGATGCCCAATCTGGTTAGAGCATGGTCATCAGCACATAGCCCGCTTCTCCACCCTCCGGGGCTACAAATCCTGGGGACCAGTAATTCTCTTTGTTATCAGTGTATTCCTCAGTAAAATGTTCTCAAGGCCGCTCATATTGCAGCACATGCCTGGATTTCATGTATGGAAATACCATATTTTATTTGTCCATTCATTAACTCACAGGCATTTGGGTTGTTTCCACTCTCTAGCTTTTATTAATAATGCTTCTGTAATCATTTATGTGTGGATGCAGGTTCTTATTTCTCTTGAATATGTGTCATATTTAGCAGTGTGATGATGGGTGATGGATACAGCCTCGTTAGCATTTTTGAGAGGCTCCCAAATACGTTCTAAAGTGGCTTAGGCACTAAACTAGCAGTGCCTAAGAATATATATCCTCACCAACACTTGATTTTCTGTTTTCTTTATTTATTTCCTTGGGGGTCGGTACTGAAGATGGAACCTTGTGAATACTTGGCAAGCATCCTTTCACTGAGCTCTACCCCTAATCCTTCCTCCATCTTATTTTGAGAAAGCATCTCACTAAACTACCCAGGATGGTCTTGAACTTGCAACCCTCCTGCCTCAGCTTAGCAAGTAGCTTGGGATTATAAGAGGCCTATCCATAGTTTGGATTCTCTGTCCTTCCCCCTCCCTCTCTGTGTTTTAATCATAGCCATCGTAGTTGGAGCAATATCTCAATGCCTCAGTACAGGAGAACACCAGTGCCAAGAAGTGGGAGTAGGTGGGGAGGGGAGTGGAGGGGGGTATGGGGGACTTTTGGGATAGCATTGGAAATGTAAATGAAGAAATTATCAAAAAAAAAAAAACAGTCTGTAACTTAGAAATGGCCTTTGACTAGATAGCTGACTCTATAGTCCATGAATTTCTTTGTCCCCTTCTGAAACCATTCACACATGATGGATAAGGACTTAAGCTGAAGAATCCATTTCTGGTAAGCTTATCCTATGAAGAATAAGCACTAGTATACCGTATCATACACTTTACCATGCATCTGGTCTCTATTACAGCTACTCAAACTCACCACTGTAACACAGAAGTGACTACCACCGAGCATCAACCTATAATGTAAGTGTTTTAGTCTTCAAAGTTTTTAAAGACATAACATCTTTGTTTTTTTTTCCCCCTACCTTTTAGATCTGTAAGTACCATGCTTTTGGGAGTAGAGGTCAATAGGGAAAAAAAGAACAAAATAACAAAAACTAAGATGTTATGTCTCTAGAGATTTGCTTCTGAATTAGGTGGACAAAGATGTTGCCACTGTACATCAGCCAACAGCCTCTGTTCTACTATACTGTACTGTATCTAGAGCCAGTGCTTCCCTCATGGACATGTGGATGTAAGTTCTGTGGACAGAGTGTGTCTAATACCAATCTCCCCTATTATTATAACCTGAGGTCTCAGAAGCACATCTCTAGACAGTCAGCCTATCTCAAAAATGATGGGACCTTCCACTTACGTGGCAGCAACATGCTTTTGAAGAGAGAGAGACAGAGTCACAGGAGAGGAGTGGGAGTTTTGCAGGCAAGAACAACATCCTCCACAACCCAAGACTTCTGCATTAGTCTGTTCCATTTACTAGAGCACTGGTTCTCAACCTTCCTAAGGCTGTGACCCTTTAACACCTCATGCTGTGGTGACCCCCCAACCACTAAATTATTCACTGCTACTTCATAACTGTAATTTTGCTACTGTTACAAATTGTAATGTAAATATCTGACATGTGATTCCTCAAAGGGGTCATGACACATACATTGAGAACCCCTGTGCTATCCCAAAACATCACCAACCGAGAGGTTTAAACAATAGAAATTTACTTTCATATGTTTATGTGGTCTACAGGTAGAATATTAAAGTTATTAGAAAGATCTATCTTCTGAACTTGTATGTGATCTCTTCTTCCTGTGTCTCCACAGGGAATTTCCTCTATACTTCTCTGAGTTTGTTTCCTGTTCTTAAAAAGAAGGACATCAGGAACACTGGGTTAGAGCTCACCTGATTTTAACTACATCTTTAAAAACTGTTTTCCAACAAAATCACATATGGTGGAACTTCACTGAGCATGTGCGCTAGAGAGGACACTTGTCCATAAGTTCTACTCTCCACACCCTTTCCCATCAAGGTGCCTCCCAGCTCTCCTGAATTCTTCTATCCCAGAAAGCATGGCATTTACAGGTTTAAAAGTTAACAGAAAAAGGACTTCTTCCCTCTTTCAGAACCTAGGTTTTGTAGAGAAAGACATAGTTCCTCTCAGAGAAGGCATTGTGTAGATAGACTATGGGCCAAAGAAAGATGTGTCTATTTTCTTAGCAACAGGAGCTAACATTTACATGAAGAGGTATATATACATATGTATACATACACATTTGATATACCATTGTTTTGCAGCAGGAAAGCTTTAAATTAAACATGAAGAATCTGACTGAGCTCCAGAAAGTAAGTCTCTCTCTCTCTCTCTCTCTCTCTCTCTCTCTCTCTCTCTCTCTCTCTCTCGCTCTCTCGCTCTCTCGCTCTCTGTCTCTCTCCCTCTCGAATCTATGCCCAGCTGGAGTTCTTAACTAGAAGTAGCAGTGCTCTTATTGACAAAGGCCAGGTATGGTTCAGAAAGTTCTACCTGCTGCCTTCCTGTTTTGAACAAAAGATGTTATGAAATAATTATTTTGGTTCATGGTTCCAAACATTTCAGGAGGAGGGCTCTGGCTCCCGTGACCTTGGGTTTGGTGTAAACCTGAATATCAGAGGGTTACGTAGTAAGGAGAAGATGGCTGCCTCCTGGAGTCAGAACCACCTTCCAAGACAACCCATACAACTCTCTTCCACCCAAGACCACCTCCAAATGTTGCCTCAACTATGAAAAATAACTCCATTATCATATAGAAACCAGAAATTCATTTAACAAGGAACCCAGGGCAAAATCATGAAAATGTAACTTCCTCAAGTTACTGAAAAGCAAGTCTGTTCTCGGGATAAGAGAAAGAAAACAAGGCCAATGAAACAAGTACTCATGAAGAGCTAAATTCCAATCAAGCTGAGAAAAGATGGGTCTCCCCTGCCCACTCTTAGCTCTGGTGGTGTGATGATGCCAGACAAAACTTCAAAGTACCTACTTATAGGAAGAGTTGACAGAAACAATACAGAAGTGCCCACACCTCCCTCAACAGAATTTCCCAAAGGAACACTGACTGGAGATGATCCTAAGACATGGCCAGAGTAATACCTCAGGAAGCACACTTGGAGAGCCATTTTGGACATGCCCAGTAGACTTTTCTTAACACATTGCCTATGAGTGACAGGCACAAGTAAGCTTGATCTGCCTGCAGCCTGCTTATAGACACAATGCCATGGGGAGGATAAAGCTTAGGGAAAAAAATCCTTCCATCAAAATATTTTGTCTTGAAAAGATATTGTTCAATCTTTCCCCTGCTGTCCTCTAGAAAGCCTTTTTATTTTCTAAAGGGCATGTTGCTTAAATCATTCCAACCAAGGCTGTGCAAAGCTCTTCAAAGGCCCTTCTCCAGCTGCCCTTGGGAGAGAATGCCAAAACACATTAGGTTCTGAAACTCCGAATTGAAAAAATGTTTCTAATTCACAGCCCACAGTTTCCTTGACTAAATTCCATGGCATTACTTCTCATTATGTTTCCTCTTGGCAAAATATATATCCCTTCCCTTCTTTTTACCCTTCAGATGGCCGTCAAGAGTTATTGTATCTCTCCAATTCATCACTTAGCTAAGACATATACAGCATATTGAGTTATTTCAGCCTTTTTCTTCAGGCTCAAGTCTTTAACAGATCTCTTTATCGCTGGCTGCATTCTTCTGGGTAAAGATTTCAAAGTTAGGAGGCATTTTTTTAAAAGTCACTTTAATCTTTAGTCATACAAGTGATATCCAAATCTACTCTACCCAAGAGGCCCACAGAAAGAGTTCCAAATGGCCCCTCAGCATTCAAGATTCTCAACCCCTTGCAAGTCAACCCTTTTCATTTGAGGGGCAAAATCTATTTCATTATTATTATTTGGGGTGTTTGTTCATGCTTCTGTGGAGAAAAAATAAGACTTCCAACATTTTTGGGTTTTTTTATGCTCTGAAGTTCAAATGAAAAGTGTACCTATCACATATATTTCCAATCAAATATTGAAAACATCTAGTAAAGTCACTGAAGATTCCTAAGTCCCAACTGATGTCAGGAAGCAAAAGCATTCCTTATACATAGGGTAAGCAACTGGAAAAGGTGTTGGGGAGGGGAGACAGAGAGAGGGTGATTATAAGATACAGGAAGCCAGTGGAACATGAAGAACAACTTTGAATATTCTATAGCATAATAAGGTAATTATTGTTGACAACAATTGATTATATAATTCAAAATAGCTAGTGATGAGAATTTGAGTATTCCCAACATAAAGAACCAATAAATTATTGAAGTAATGGATATATCAATTAACCTGGCCTACTTATTCTACCTGTACACATGTATTGAAATGTCATACTGAACCCCATAAATACATACGATTATTATCAGTTAAAATTGTAAGTCTAAAGATAGAGCACTCATTGTGTCTAACATTGAGAGTAACAGAGCAATATGCCTACAATTCTAAAATAAACCTACATTTCAAGAATTACTTCTGTTGTTTGCTTTTGGAGAATGACTCAACATGTTTGGCTGGTACTGCAATCAGCTGCATTAAATGACATTTGTCTCTGGGAGTAAAAGCCTGCTATAAGCACTATCCTGGGAGTCCTCCCATGCTTAAGGACAGAAAACTCTTGGCCAATTCTTTGTACTTGTTTCTAAAAAGAAAAAAAAATCATCAGGATGATGAAGGACCCCATCAGATGACTATCAAGAGGGAAAGGACCCTTCCTGCTTCTTAACTGCAGGGGAGTTAAAGGTCTCCCAGAAAGGAAAGGACATTGAGACCAGTAGACTGGGACTGTAGTTCTGTGATATTTGCCTAGTAGGTGCAAAGCTATGGGTTTGGGTCATTCCAATCATCATCATCATCAAAGCGTAATTAAATTACTGCCACTCTTGCCCTGATTCCAATCACCAGGTATTCCTCCATTTTCCTTTTCTTCCAATATGGCTGTAGCAGTCTATCTTTCATTGCCATGACCAAACACCCAACAGAAGCAATGTAAGGGAGGAAAGATTTATTTTAACTAGAGCTTCAAGCATGAGAGCCCGTCATAGCAGGGAAAGTGTGACAGAGGTCCCAGTCTATGGTGACAGGAACATGTGTCAGGTGCTTGTCATATGACAACAACCAAGCATCAGAGAGGCTGGGTCCAGAGACAGTCCTGGTCCCAGACTCCAGCAGTCCAATTCTGCCAACCACTACTCATCAACTTATGCTTTTGCAACTGCTCAAACCCGTGTCACTCTCTGGATAGCAAACATTCAAACACCTGAGGCCCTAGGGAACAGTTCACAATCAAACCCTACCAAATATTCACCTTCCTGCCAGATTAATCCTTTGTATGCTAGCTCTGACCCACTCAAAGAATTCCAACAGGTGTATTTGAATTCAGAATAAAAGTTCAACTCTCTCCGGGTAAGCCAAATTCTTTCTCAGTCATCTTGAGCCATCTTAAGCCTGCCTCTTTCCATTGGCCTCCCATGGCTCTTCACAGATCTTCTCATTTAGATTGTGGTAGTTTGAATAGGTTCATTCCTACAATCATGTGGAAATGCTTGGGGAGTGTCACTGTTAGGAGGTGTGGCCTTGTTGATGGAAGCATCTCACTGTGGAGAAGGGTTTTGAAGTCTGCTATGCTCAAGCTCCACGCAGTGTGGAATTTGTGCCTTCTGGCTGCCTACAGAAAATAGTGTCCTGGATGACTTCTGATGAATATGTAGAACTCTTGGCTCCTCCATCACTAAGTCTGCCTGCAAGATGCCATGCTTCCTACCATGGTGATAATGGACTAAACCTCTAAAACTGTAAGCCAGCCCCAATTAAATGTTTTCCTTTATAAGCGTTGCCTTTGTCAAGGTGTCTATCACAGCAATAAAACCCTAAGACACAGATAAAGATAAACTAATATACCTGCTCCAATGCAGACAGACATTCATAGCCACTTTATGCTCTCAACCAGGATTGTCCTTACCACTTCTCCAGTCTGCACAGGCTCCTCACCAAGGCTCTTCCCCAAGGCTGCTCCCAAGGTTCCTCCCCAAGGCTTCTCCCAAGTTTCCTTTTCAAGGCTCCCTGTCACTGCTCCAAGTATCTTCTTCTAAACCCTCAGGAAATGGGTTTTGTTTCTGTTGCATTTCTTGAAGTATTTACATGGCCCCATTGGCACTGTCCTATGATCTTTCTCATTATACTAATCTCCTACACAAGGGACTAGTTCCCAGGTATTGAATCATGTATTGCTCAATAAATGTTTATCAAATAACACCAAACACAGTCAGTAATGCAAGGTTATGCAGAAATATAAGTTCCAAGCAAACAGTGACAGATGTCATTATGTATATAATCACTTCTATACGTCATATGTATATATACACTAAATATATATTATATATCATATATGTTATATATCATATGACATATTATATGTGCACATGTATATACATGCATACATATATATGCTATATATGCATTTTTACATATTACATATGTACTTTTTTAGAATATTGGCTTTGTGTGTTTGATCCAAAGATTCCTGTAGTGATATGACTGAGCCCTTCATCACACACACATTTTGCTATTAGAAGGAAAAGAAAAAACCTTGCTGTCATTGTGCTTCCAAGCTGATAAGCCATGTCAGACACTCTTTCACAGATGACATCCTCAATTAGTGGTATTTCATTCTCCCTACTCTTCCTTCCCCTCCTCCTTCTCCCCCTCTCCCCTTCCCTCCCTCCTCCCCCTCCATTGGTGGCATTGCATTCCTCTTGTATTTCTATCCTGTTCTCTTAACAGCTTGGAGAATGCTGAAAAACTGTTATTATGCTTTATAACTGGTGAGGAAAATGGAACAATTCAATTTCCAACAAAGATAACTCTGGTAATCCTCCTTTGCTTGCTAATTCTATAAAAGGGCCTGGGGAAAAAGCCACAAAGAAACATCAAAGTGCTATTTTCTGAAATAATTCCATCCCTTCAATGGCTCCACGAGGGTGAAAGCCATAGCAGAAGAGACGAGGTGAGCTTCCAGGGGCTAATTACAGTGCCTCCATCCAGGATGCCAATAATTGAGTTTTAATGTCCTGCGCTGTTGCTTGCCATAAATCCTCTATATGTAAAACTTGAGCCTTCACTAGCCAAGATTAATGGTTAGCAGTGTATATAATATTTATTAAACTTCTTTTTATGTTGCTTGGCAATCTGTGCTACGATCAAACAAGTTGAAGTAATTGACATTTAGCACATCAACCTGCTTTTGACTGGGAAGCATGACATTCATGTAGATAGTAAACATTTGGCAATTGCTGTAAATGTCTCCAAATTTAACGTCATGACCTTTTCTCAGGTAAATGTTTTTGGATAAAATGTAAATAATGATTCACCGGATGTCAAATACCACAGTATGTCAGATACTGTACAATGTCAAGTTTACTGTCTTGTTACCCTCAAGAGGTTTAGAGATTGCTTGACCTGGTGCATCTCTCCATGAGTCTCATATTAAAACTCACTAATAATTATAATCCCCTACCCCTTACACACATACACACACACACACACACACACACACACACACACACACACACCATATTTCTGATTAAGAAACATGGCTTGGTTTTCCTGTATAATTAAACGGAACTTGGCATTTTAAAAATCTATACTCAAGCATGGAAAAGTTAATTCTGTTTCAGAGGTCTCTGAGCACCAGGACACACAATGTTCCTCAAAACCTCTGTGAGTGCAAGCTTCCCAGCAGAACATGGAGAGCTGGACAAGCAGATTCAAAGGGTACATCCTTCTGACTTCCTGCATCCCTAACTCTTTCCCAAACATACAGTGATGGCTAATGTTATCGAAGGCATAAGGGAAGTGCATCTAATCATGCTACTCGGGTGTACTCTGCCTTACTCATCAACATGGAAAAGATCTACCTGAGAAATAGCACCATTCCCCTTCCAGGTCCATGACTGTGTTTAAGTCCGTCTCTCCCCAGGAAGACTTAAACAGCCCACATACGTGTATACCAGGTACAAGGCCCTTTGTCCTGCACCTTCCACTCATGTACTTTTTATTGCTGTTATAATCGTTGTTTAGGTTCCAGGGAAGAAGATGCAGTGGATGCGGAAAGATGTTTTGTTTGTTGAATATGGGTTTTGCAGTGTATGTAGCTCATGGTATCTTGACCCTCAAATCCTCCTGCCCTGGCTTTTGGGTGCTGGTAGGGTAGGTGTGCATAACTGCTCTATTCCTTTAGTTTTAAAATCATCCTAAACTGAGTATTTGAAAACTTAACAGATTCCCTAAGAGCATTATAATGTTGCAACAGAAAGAGATACACAGTGACACACTATCTTAGTTAGGGTTTCTGTTGCTGTAAATAGATATTATGATCATGGCAACTCTTATAAGGAAATCTTTCATTGGGGCTGGCTTACAGTTCTGAGGTTTAGTCCATTATCATCATGGCAGGAAGCATGGTGGCACACAGGCAGAGAGAATGATGGAGAGGTAGCTGAGAGCTTTGTATCAGGATTGGCAGGCAACAGGAAGAGAGAATGACACTGGACCTAGCTTGTGTATCTGAGATCTCAAAGCCTACCCAATGTGACATACTTCCTTCAACAAGGCCACACCTACTCCAACACTTTCTCACAGTGCCATTCCTTATGAGTCTATGAGGGTCACTTCATTCAAACTACCACAGATGCTCACTAGTAAGTTTAAATCTATCTAACATTGTTTCCGAGGTTCAAAGACCTGGGTCAGATTTCTAAATAGTCTTTCAATACAGATGTCAGATGATCAACTACAAAATAAAAATCTGGAGACCTGTGCTGGACCTGTTATTCACTCTTCCCTCTGCATCACTCTGGACAGTGTGACTTAATTCTGAGGAGGGCATCAAGCCCCCATACAGTGCTTGCTCAGTGGGGACACAGTATTGTGTGCATTATCCGCAGGACCAAATCATTGAAGCTATTGAAGTCTTAGAGATGACTTTTTTTCTACATCTTCATTTTGAATGTGGAGAACCTTCATCACAAAATACTTATATGACCTGCTCAAAGTCACATACCCCCATGACCAACTCTTAACTTCCCCCAGTTTCTCGGGGACTTTTCTGTACTCAGCTGATGACTCACTCTCCTGTCCACTTCAGCTGTAAAATGATTCCTCATATGAAAGTCTCCAAAGATTATCTGTTCTTCATGCAGTCATCAAGATCTAAAAATACCAGGCAGGCTGAATGCAGCTCTTTTTCTTCTTTTTTATTTATTTATCTTTTATTAGATATTATATTTATATATATTTCAAATGCTATCCCGAAAGTTCCCTATACCCTCCCTCCGCCCTGCTCCCCTACCCACCCACTCCCGCTTCTTGGCCCTGGCATTCCCCTGTACTGGGGCATATAAAGTTTGCAATACCAAGGGTCCTCTCTTCCCAGTGATGGCCGACTAGGCCATCTTCTGCTACATATGCAGCTAGAGATACTAGCTCTGGGGGTACTGGTTAGTTCATATTGTTGTTCCACCTATAGGGTTGCAGACCCCTTCAGCTCCTTGGATGCTTTCTCTATCTTCTCCTTTGGGGGCCCTGTATTCCATCTTATAGATGACTGTGAGCATCCACTTCTGTATTTTCCAGGCACTGGCATAGCCTCATACGAGATAGCTGCAACAGGGTCTCTTCAGCAAAATCTTTCTGGCATATGAATACAGCTCTTTAATATCTCTCAGGGGGACGGTTGCATTGTATTCAGAATAATAACAATGATAATCAGTCAACCTCCTTTGTAATGCCTGTTACCTTCCAGACCCATCACTGAACTCTTTGCATATATTAGCATGTTTAATCCTCACAACAACAAGCTAGGCCTTTATCCATGCTTGGAAGATTAAAAAAGAAAAGTAAGGCCCAGAGAAGAGTATCAGCTCTTAAACAGGCTGCTCTTTGGGTTAGAGCGAGTGTAACCTTCAGAGAAATAAGCTCGCATGCCTAGATGCTTTAAAATTCCCATGGTGTGCACTTCAGTAAAAACCATACTTTAGACATGTATGAAGCACACACACACACATGTATGAACGCATACACACACAGGGATACATATGTATGTGTTGCTTTTGCCTGTTTTCTTTTGCAAAATGCAACTTCCAAGGTCTTTACCCTGACCTTCCAAGTCAGAATTTCCCTGACTAGAGTCGGCCTCTCTGGATTAACATGTAGATTATTCTGATAGGTATTGTATTATTGTTGGATAAGATCACCTCTCCTCTACTGATGGTTTCTGGGAGAGAGGAGAAATGGTTGCCTTTAGTTGTATACTCTGTTCTGAGCCCATCAGGTTCCAACTGATAACTCCAAACTGGTGGTTATACAAATGGTCTTGGTTAATTTCAGTAAATCACAAAACAAACTGGTAGAGATGATTATGAATGTGAGAGAAATGTATGGAGAGAGGGAAAGGTGGATTGAAACAGTGATGAGGTGGTAGATGAGAGTGCTCAGTATGCAAGATGTACATATGTGAAATTGGAAAAATAATATGATACTATTAATTAAAATTTAAAATTACTATCTCATGCAACTGGATTTGGCAAGGAAAGGGCCCTAAAGAGCTTATAATATTGGAGCCTAAATTATAAAGTGATAGCTTTTAAATCCTCAAGGCATACTCAGATGATTAAGAAAGGACCAGAAATATTCTGTACCAAATGCAAGGAAAATATACTTGAATCTGAAAAGAAGCAGAAGTTTGTCACCCTTGCCAACATTGGATATTTATACTCTCTTTCATGTCACTATCTGGCGGAAAAAAAATTTAGAGTTGAGAACTTTAATTGTTAATTCCTGATTTAGACCATTGAACCCTAATGCCCTTTCAGGCTAAAGTAAACTTTAAATTACATTCTCTTGAAGGAGTTCATTGGCAACCTTTGCAAAATCAATTACATGGTATCCTGGGTGAGGGGGGGGGGGGATCTAACTTCCCTATAAATTGATGATCTGAAAAAAAATGTATGTTATTCCTTTCAAATACATTGGAAAACACTTCCCATCCAAAGTTCAATGACAGCCTATTATGTTGGAATGGCACTCTTTGAATCTCTATTTTAAACTGCAGTTGAAGAGATGAATACTGAGAAACAGGTCGTTGCACAAATATTTAGTAATTTTCATAAGCTTTCTTTTGGCCTAAAACTCTTTGTTTTGACTACTTGAATAAAATTTGAAGTAATTATTAAATTGTAATCTTCATTTTTAAAAATCAGCACACTTAAATTTTCTGTAAAAGTGAAAGTAGTTTATACAATAAATAAGACTGTAGAGTTAGTCATTCAAAAAAATGTCCCTAAGGTATACTTATGGGTAATTAATATCACAACTGACCAATAAATCTGCCTCTCAGGATTCATGTGTTCTCTCTGTTGGAAACCCAGAAATACTGAACATCAAGATTCAAGACCCAGTAAATGAAGTTGGCTTCTCTATTTCTTATCAATGCATGTCCAGATAACCTGCAACTCTCCTCTCTAGATGTTTCATCTGAAGCACAGCCATTCTATTAAACTCCACAGTGACTCTAGTACATCAGGTAACAAAACAGAAACAGCTCTTTCAAATCACTTGTTGATCAACTATAACTACCAGTTTCCAATTTGGGTGACATTTACTAACTGTTTTAGTTACCAAGCCAGCTTATAAGAGAAAGCATTTAACTTGGGACTGACGATTCCAGATGGTTAGCATATGTGTCCATCATGTCGGGGGTGGGGGGGGGTATGACTGTAGGCACACAGTCATTGCTATAGAGCAGTAGCTGAGAGATCACATCTCTCAGCAAAGAAAACTGAGAATGGGTGGGGTTTGAAAAACTCAAAAACAGTCCCAGTGACATCTCCTTCAACAAAGCTACACCTCATAATCCTTCCAAAATGGTTCCACCAATTGGGATCAAGTATTCAAATATATGATCCTATGAGGGCCATTCTCATTTAAACCACCACAGTAACTTAATAGATCCACCAGTGAGGTAAATAATCAAGTTCAGAGGCTAGACCAATAATTACCAAGAGTTCTTTGTTTGCTAAAATCAGAATAAGCTTGGGGGCGGGGGAGATTAAGAACTGGTTCAACAGTTAATGACAGAAAGATTAGTGTCTGCAAGTTTCTTATCTTTGGGAGAGGCACTTGCTCTTGTCTGTGAATTACTCCCAGACTTAGTAAACAACCATTCAAGCCCCATCTCCTGTCTGCAGAGCCAGCAGCTAAACACTGCTTCTCAGGGCAGTTTATATAAATAAGTTATGGACAATATATTGCGAGCTTCCACCACCTAATAACATCATGTATTTTTTATGGATTGTTGGAATTCACAGGTTGGAGCCATATCCATTGAGATGGATAATGGTTGTGTGCTTTCATTTTATGCACTTAGCCTTCTTATTGAGAACTGCATTAATCTTGTGTTTTACAATGGTGAATGCCAAAGAGGTATCTATTCCTCTCTGCTGGAAAAAAAAAAAATCTTGCTTTGGCATATAATGTACTTGCTCCTTCTGCTTATCTTCTGCTTAGACATTTTTATTAGTATAACTGTTTATTTGGAAGCATAAACCAAACTCCAGAATCTAAGAAACAGAAGTTCCCATGGAGAAGATTTATGATCTAATATGAAATTTTCCGGCACTTTGAAACTCAGTTTCCAAAGTCAAGAAGAATTCGATGTCAGAATGTTTTAAATCATTTTCTAGAAAAGATCTAATACAAGTGCCTAGAGACACCAAGCTTCCTATAAACGGAGTTAAATTTCAGATTAATATGCATGGGTATCAGGCAGTATTAGGTAATTTAACCATCATTAGCTTCCAATTGTTACGCAGATTAAATAGCTATTTTATTCTAAATGCAAACACAATAGCACAACACAGACTTATTATTTAATTGTTTTAAATAGACTATAGTTTTGCATATTTCTAGTAAGACAGTTTTTCTTAACCCCTCTGCAAAAAGCCAGGCTGCCAGTGTATAAATAAAAACTAGTCAGTGCCAGAAACCAGTACACTAAAGAGAGATTCAGCAAGCAAGAGGTTTGGGGCTTTATATTTTCATATGTCTAGGTTGATATTCTAGCAATTTCCCTGCTTGTAGAACATGGGAGATGGAGGAGGACCTGAAAAAGTAATGTAGCCTAGCACCTGTATCTTACATGGGACAATCGGAATGGGTAAACGAGGGAAAGACTAAGGGAGAAGGCAATTTTTTTTGGTTTCTACTATAATGTTCTTTTCTCCCAGACTACATTGTATTTGTGTGGTCAAGGAAACCAAAGAACTATCATGCACATTAGCCTTTTGCATCTGTAGGTATATTCCAAGGAGCTCTGGTTAGCTCAAAACCACATACAGTACCAAATCATTCATTCATATATATACATATGTATATATGCATGTTTTCCTCTGTACCCTAGAACTTTGTTGTGTGGCAACAGATTTAATGTCTTCCATGTTTTACCATTGGACACCCCCTTTGCATCATGAGATTTGTACATTGGAACCATTTTTACATGAAGCATGGGTCACTTGATCACAACCATAGTGATTACTCAACAGTCAAAGTACTAAGTGAGTGTTAGGCAGACGATAGCACATACAGAGTGGACACACTCACCAAAAGATTTATTTACATACTTGGTAGGATAAAGTAGGACAGTGTTTTCATTGTGTTATGCAGGACAGCATATAGTTTGATACTAAATTGTTTATTTTTGAAATTTCTATTTAGGATTTTTGGGCTTTGGTTGACTGTAGGTAATTAAGACTTCAGAAATCAAAGCTGTGGTAGCGGGGGACAGAGGGGAGATCACTGTACATGGAATTATTTTACATCTCTCAGTGATAACTTGAAGGATCTCATGAGCATCATAAGAAAATCCATCCTGAACATTTTTTAATGAAACAAACTGAAATTCAAATTGCCTTGTTGTGATGAAAAACATTAGACATTTCCTTTTCTTTTTTTTTTTTTTTTACAGATTGTTCATGGGACTAACTTATAGAGCCTCTTTTGAAGGTGCTGTTTTGAATGCTTGTCTTCAGTTTTCACTTAGAGGTAAAAATTGTGAATGCTTTGCTAAATATGATTTAGAGCTGTTCTGTTTTCTGTTATGCATATAGTGACTCTAAGATTTGAAAGTCCTTGTTCGAATACCCTGAATCAATTGATTTCGACATCTTATGCAAATGAATCTACAGATATCTAAATGCCAACTCACTGCGGAGAGGAAAACCTGATAAATCCTTAATGAATGCAACCCTTATTAACAGTCTATGGTCCCGAGGAGAACTCTCCTTGTAATTTAAAGCAGCATTATAATTATCCCACTTCCCATAAGCAGCTACGGTAATGTCACCAAGCATGCAGTTTGTCATACGACGGCAGCAGAAGTACATATATAGCTGTTTGCTTTTAATAAGTCAAATACAGTAATGGGCATTCTTCAGTAATAACAATATGGACTATATTTATGAATCCTCAGGAGTACTTACCTGTAATAGCAGACTTTAAGACATCAAGTAAGAAGTAAATATGGCAGACAGTGAAGTACTATATCCGGATAAACAAAGTGTTCTTAGACAATTTGCAATTTTTGACCTGCTACCTTTATCATGCACTTGTGACCCAGTTTTGTCAGAGTGACAAATGACACCCCAATCTACATTGTGAAGACTGCCACTTCTATACATGTACAAGAAAGCTCTTGGTGTAAAAGTAAGTAATAGGCAAGTCCAAAATTGATCAGTATGTATGCATCTGAAAATGCTGTAGAGTTCCATCTATGAAATAGTGTGACATGCCAAAGAGCAGCTTAATTATGCAAGGCCGTTGCTTTAAGCTTCCAGTACTTCACATCAGAGCCTGAAGTATTGATAATGAGGTGGTTCATAGAGAGCGATGACAGTAACCTTTTACCTTTGCCATATCTTCAAAGGTCACTTGGTTTTATGGACTTTTATGGGCACTCGTTTGAAGTAATTGTGTACTATATTTCAGTGAAATCGGATGTTTAATGTCAGAAGAAAAAAAGATGCCCCTGCCGAATTTGCCCTACGACTTCTAGACTGAAGGTCACCATGATGTGTACTTCACATTAACAGAACACTCAAAGAATTATATCTCCGGTGCATGTTGAATGACAGAGCTCTGTAGTAAATCTGGCTAGTGGTCCTCATTTTAGCCCTACAACACCATGTGTTATCTCCTATCAAATTGCTCTGCAATTGCCAGTTTACTGGCCTGGAGACTCCTCTGTAATGAGTAGCATGAGATAGTGATGATGACTTATTCTTTATAATTCTTTCATGTAGATTTCCAAGTGCCCATTATGCCTTGTATATAATAGGCACATGATTTCACATGCAATTAAGGGTTGGGTTAGAAGGATGAATGCAAGGTTGAAGCATAGAGAGTATCTCTTAAAGCATTACCTGCCAATAAAAACACCAATGGCCAACAAGCTGAGGCAGGAAATAGGAGGTGGGACCCTGGCAGGAAGAGAGAGGATTCTGGAAAATAGTGAGACACAGGGAGAGATGGGGGAAGAGATGCTGAGGAAGATGTGAAGGAAGAAGCAGTCTGGGACTGAAGGAGAGGTAACTAAGGAAGTGGAAGACATAGAATAGTTTGAGTGGCTTAAATAAGTTACACCTATTTAACTAGCTATATGGCAAAGGTATTTATAAATATATCTTGAGTTTGAGTCTTATTTCTGTGAGCATAGGGCTGGGAGGAAGAACCAGGCCATAGCTTCTACATGGAAGGAAGGAAGGAAGGAAGGGAGGAAGGGAGGAAGGGAGGAAGGGAGGAAAGGAGGGAAGAAGGAGAGAGGGAGGAAGGAAGGAAAGCAGGAAGGAACAAAGAAGGAAGACAAGAAAGACTTCTTCCTGTTAGTCTTTTTAACTTTTTATCTATTTATTTTTATCACTTTTAATTATGTGTGCATGTGTAGGTGTGTATTTGTGTAGTGCTAAAGTCTTCAACCTTCCTGATGCTGCAACACTTTAATATAGTTCTCATGTTGTAATAACCCCCAATCATAGAACTATTTTCACTGCTACTTCGTAACTGTAATTTTTGCTACTGTTATGAATTGTACTGTAAATATCTGTGTTTTCCAATGGTCTTGGGTGACCCCAGAAGAAGGTAGTTTAACCTCCCAGCTAAGGGGATTGAAACTCACAGACTGAGAATCCCTGCTATGTACGTGCAGTGCCTGCAGAGTCCAAGAGAGGGAATCAGATGCCCCTAGAACTAGATTGGTAAGTGGTTGTGAGCTTCTTAGCATGGGTTCTGGGAACAGAATTCAGGTATTCTCCAAGATCAGTACACAGTCTTAAGCACTGAGATACCTCTCTAGCCCCCTCAACCTCTTTATCCCTGTAGTACAACTAGCAGTGGTGCATCTGTGAAGGAAATGGCAACATCTAGATGCCTATGTTCATTCATGTAGTAATAATGGTAGCAAGAAAACATGCCAGCACAGTGTCCTTCTGCTATGAAATTTAGAGAAAGTCTGGCTACTTACAGTATGTTTGGAGTTCCATTCAATTAAGTTAAGCAAGCATGAGACTGTTGCAGAATATATTTTTAAAAAATGAACCCACCAACTCTCAGCGGGGCCAGGCCATGCTCCTGCATTTCTGCCACTACCAACAACTCTCTAGAGCCAGCCCCCGCACCAGGTAATCTCACTTGACTCTCGGCACCAACTTGCTAGCCCTGCGAGGTACTGGGCCATCTCTTGGTTGCCCCCTTTCCCCCCTTAGAATCAAGACTCTTAATAATGAATTGGCCAATCAGATTTATGTATCAATAATAACACAATTTACAAGATGCCAATACAGTAATTTCAGGGCCAAAATGGTAATGATAAAGCTTTAACCCAATTATTCTAACCTTTTGATAGCACCACATCAGCCTCCATTCTGGTTCTCTCACTCCTCCTCAGACCACTCTCTCTGTCTCCTCAAAACCTCTCTCAACCTCCCTTCTGCTGTCCAACCACAAGCCTCCCACTGCCCTAATGTGATTGGACAGGGAAAATCCTGCAACATGAGACCATCCACATCATTTTAAAAATAATTTCAAAACACTGAAGTAATGCTTATGAGGTGCCTGATATTGATATCTCATAGCCTAATATGCTATGAGAGAAGTGCAAAGGCTCACAACCATTCATTCACTCAGCATTTAGTGGGAATTTAGTAATTTGCCAGCTGTGCTGAGTGCTTTCTCTGCCCTTGAGTTAATGGCATTGTTTCTGCAAAGCCAAAGCATGTAAGTAGGAAAACCACGGTGAGAACAGGAGATTCACGGAGATGTTGGTAGGCAAGTTAATGTTATCCAATGTGTGATGAATGCTTCCTTCTGGTCAAGAAGGTACTGAGCACTATATCTGCATTATTTTATTTAATGTTCACTAAACTTTATACTCACTGAGGTCACTGTATTTCAGCTGAGAAAAAGCTTAGCTCAAAACAGTTCATTAGCTCTCTGTCTTCATTTATTTACACGCTAGAACAAAACCTCATGGTCCAATAGTTTATGGGCAATAAACTAACTGTTCTTTCTAACTGTTCTGGAGTCTGGGGTCCAAAACCAAAGCCCCAACAGAGTCCATATTTGGTGAGAGTTTTTTTTGCATGAATTGTCTGCTAAATTCACATGATTGCAGGCCCAAGGGAGCTCTGTAGGATCTCTCTTATAAGGGCCCTAATCCCACTCAAGAAAGCTCTACTCCCTTGAGTTGATGAATTATCAAAGGTCCTACCTTTTAATACCATTGTTTGCATGTGGGGTAAGATTTCAACATAAGAATTCCAGAGGAGGTCCTAACCATTCAGACCAAAACATTCAAGTCATGAGCTTATGCCTCCAGGTCTCAAATCCATGCACTTAAACCTGTGTTCTACTGATTCTGGTTATCTGCCTAAATATTTAGAGATGTGCAATACATTCTCAAAAATATGGACTCCATGTTGCCTAAAATTATAAGAGAAATTTCACAAAAGGGAGAGCAATCTAGACCTTGGGATGTTGACCTGATATACATGATTTGAGTAGAGGAAGATGAAAGTGGAGGCAGAGACTTCTGAGAAATCGGTGAAACATTACATCAAATGGTAATCTCTCTCTGGGATCAATAAATTTAATAAAACTGAAACCTCTGGTCAATAAATCTGTGGATGCTGATGGATAGGACCAAAACAGCAACCTGTATCTCATAACCTACGATGTTAGTTCCTTCCTCTTCTATCCACACTTACTTTATGATATTAAGTTTCATTTACTTTAGCATTTGAATTGGTTTTCACCTACCCATCCCTACTACTCAAACCTCAATTTAAGGTCTTATAATTTCTTTCTAGGGTTAGTGCTTGTCTTAGTCAGGGTTTCTATTCCTGCACAAACATCACGACCAAGAAGCAAGTTGGGGAGGAAGGGGTTTATTCGGCTTACATTTCCATACTGCTTTTGATCACCAAAGGATGCAGGACTGGAACTCAAGCAGGTCAGAAAGCAGGAGCTGATGCAGAGGCCATGGAGGGATGTTCTTTACTGGCTTGCTTCCCCTGGCTTGCTCAGCCTGCTCTCTTATAAAACCCAAGACTACCAGCCCAGAGATGGTCCCACCCACAAGGGGCCTTTCCCCCTTGATCACTAGTTGAGAAAATGCCTTACAGTTGGATCTCATGGAGGCATTTCCTCAACTGAAGCTCCTTTCTCTGTGATAACTCCAGCTGTGTCAAGTTGACACAAAACTAGCCAGTACAGTGCTCTAAGACCAACTTGCTTGTAACCTCATGCAAATTCATATCTCTCTGTTTCTCTCTAAACTTCAGTTTTTCTAAGCAACAAAATAAAACATGGTATGTTTTAGGCATGGTAAAAAAAAATAATTCTCATAGGCTACTGTAGCATAAGTGAGACTATGCATGTGAAATAGCTGACTCTGTGCCTGGTAAGTAAGATAGACTTGTGGGACAAGAGCTTTTATTTTGTATCTTCTTAAGTTAAGTGTCTGGGCTCTGTGAATTAAATCAACATTTTACAGATTTACTGGTGCCAATGAAGTAAATTTGGAGACAGCATCATTCCTGCCTCACACTGAATATTTGCTTTTCCTTGGTCTTATCTATCCCTTTATGATCTGTCTCCTATATTATCCATATCCCAGCCTGTGGCTAAGGTTCATTTCCAAAATATATCGTGACCATTTAGCTTTGCCAGTTCACATTTTTTTCAGTTATCCCTGTCTGCAGAATGAGATCCAGACAAACTTGTTTGAACCTCCTTGTTTGCCCATTAGTACATTCACCATGTTTGCCCATTAGTACATTCACCTCATTTGCCTATTAGTACAGTCATTCTATTAGAAAAATAGTAAGCCCCTTCTACATGTCAGGAAATAATCTAGATGATTTGCTGGCAACAACAAAATCAAAAACTCAAAATCTAGAGCTCACAATGAAGTTTTGGGACCCAGATAGAGCACTGGGGCCCCAGCATGTTCAGGAACCCATAGGTATGGCTGAGAATGACAATGTATAAAGCATTAGAAGAAAAAAGATTCTAGACACTCATAGCCCTGACATTTAAGGAATAGGGGGGAAAGAGTGCATGAAAGAACCTGGGGTGAACAATCAGCAGAAGTTAAATGGACACAAAAGGATGCTGTGATGCAATCAAAAACAAAGAAACAAAGGCATAGTCAACATGATCAGAGGTGATGTACCTCAGTGCCTTCAGGGATGTGTGCTGTAGCATGGATACAAACACAATGGCCATAGCTTTAGGAGAAGATGGAGAATGACACTCAGGCTACATGCTACTCTTTAGATATTTTCAGTAGGTCAAAGATTCTATGAAGACAAGAGATGGGATTTCTTTTAAATAAAAGCTTTCTTTGCTGGAGAATTTTCAACCGCGATCACTTTTAGAGTTAACATGTTTGAAGAAGTAATGTTGGCCAGAGAAAATAGAAAAGTACTGACCTAATTACTTTTGAGATTTGATCAACGTCTGTTTTGGGGATGTTTGCTGTTGTTGCTTTTTATTTCCAACATGATTCAGATGTGCACCAGGCTTAAGGGTCTGTCAGCTACTGTAGAAGGAGATTGAGGAGTCCTTCTAGCTGTCTCATAGATGAAATATAGATTTACAATCAACAACAGGAGAAATAAAGGGTTCTCAGCTATAGTCCTCTGACAAAGAGAGATTAAAAAGAGAGAAACAAACAACTTTTATTAACATGTAAATTTTATATATACCTGGAGGAGACTCAGAGGATAAGCAACTCAAACATATAGGTTCAAACTCTGGCTTATGATGCATTCTCAACAAAGAACAGTAAGAAAGACACACCTATAGTGAGTAAAGTGCTTGAATATAAGTGTAAGGACCTTAGTTCAAATCCGCAGAACCCACATAAAACCCTTGAGTAATAGCTCATGTCTGAGAAGATGGGAGGCAGAAATAGGAGAGGCTCCACAAGCTCAAGAGCCCATTTGTGTAAAATATGCAGCATAAAAACAACAAAGACACCCTTGCCCCCAAACAAGGTTGACCTATAGATGCCCAAAGTTGTCCTCTGTCCTCTGACATTCACATTTGTGCCTGTGAATGCATTTATGTTAGTGAATACACACACACACACACACACACACACACACACACACACACACAAGTTTTTAAAAGAGAAATAGTAATTATAAACAAACAAGCAAATAATGCGCAGGGAATGATTGGCCAGAAAGAAGTGGCTTGAGATTCAAAGAACAGAAAATTCTGGAAAAGCACACAGATAATGGAAAAAGAAATCAGTGACAAAGTGAGATATAGAATTTGCTATGTAGATTTCTCTCGTACCATCTACAAGTTAGAAGTTAAAATCATGTCCTTGACTAATCATTGACACTCTTGGAAGGGCAAGGGGAAACAGTTACAACACGGGGATTTTGTAAATAATGGCATGTTTCTAGTACATGAGCTTCACTTTGCCCTAGAATTGATGTAAATGATCTTCTGTAGTCAATCTAATAAGGTTAAATATTAGACTTAAGCTCTTATAAGGCTCTGGGAACCCTTACAAGGTGAACACTTTAGTCAAGTTGAAACTAAGGTGAGTCAGTGTTAGTCACCAGGTAAGGGTAGGGCCAATCTTCCCAAGAGCTTAAGCTTTTGGCTGTATTGACTATGTATTGTATTGTATTGGCTGCCTTCTAAATGATCAATCATATCCCACCCACTCACCTATCCACCCACCTGCAGAAATATCATGAGTTGAGATATCAAATGATCCCCAGGGTTCTACAAACAAAAGGCAAGAAACATAAAAGAGATGTTAGTAGTAAATAATGACTTCGCATGGTGGAGAGGGTCTACAGTCCCAACAGCAGAGAGGATGAAGCAGAACTTCAAAGTAAACCTGCCTTACACACTGAGATCCCCAGACACTGTAGATAAAAGTCAATGAGAAACTAGATTGTACTTTGAAGGAGACTAACCCTGAGCACCATGCTGTGAACCTCCTAACTTGCTTGTGCATCATTGGTTTGGTTAACTAAACACTCAAAAGTTTTAATTCCCAGATTCAGCATAATTCAGATAAAGCATTTGACAGATAATTAATTTTGCTTAAGCTAACCCTGAACCTGAATGGCACTTCTGCCCTCCCTTCCTAAATGACCCCAAACTGAGTAGATACAATGACAGAAGCCCAAATAATGATTTAGTGGGGCAATTATGAAAAGTTTACATTTTTTCCTCCTAAATTAACTGCACAACAAAGAGTTTTAAATTCACAGATAAGTGAAAGTTTATTAATTATTCAAGACAGGTGAGCTATAGAACATCATCAGGTGCGACGAACTGTAACTCATTATCACTCAAAATCAGCTATATATAGATGCTTGCATGCATTACATGCCCCTAAGCACATATGCACATGTGAGCACATACACAAACACACACACACACACACACACTGCTTGTCCATAAGGAGTAAATATATATATATTTCACCATGGGTGTGCAGACACACAACAAATGCTCACTGACACCATAACATGAAAGAACTGAGATCCATCATGGCCTCGGAGGGTGCCCTGATGGTCACAGCAGGAGAGGATGGAAATAAACAAATGGATACTTTTTTTAATTTCTAAGTGACAAGATGAAGAATATTGTGGATTTTCCCCACCAGACTGTAACAATATTAAGGTAAATCAAATTTTGCACCTCATTTATTTAACAATGTCACTTTTTCAGTAGCTGAAGGCTTATTTATTTATTTATTTATTCATTTATTTATTGGCTCTCAGAGTACAAGGCTGTGCTGAAAAGAAAAGAAAAGAAAAGAAGAGAAAAGAAAAAAAGAAAAAACTCAGAATTTATTTTAAGAAGAAAAATAAACAGCTCTCAGACAATTATAATTGGTTAGGCTTTCTTTTCTTTTATTAAGTGATCATTTATGAAAAACTACTTCACGATCGTCTAAAATCCCATTTTGGAAAGACTGAAGCAAGGGAAGATGTAATCACAATGTAACATTATCAGAATTCTTAATTAACATACAATCATGAAAGAAGAAAAAAGTCTTATAGCATTTATAGCCAAAAGCCGGCAACGGGGTGCTTTCTAAAAAGAAATACATGCTTTATGAAGATTTTAATAGTTACACATTTAAAAATTATTTCCCTATCCTTTTATTTGAAATAAAAAACTAAAAGCATAGAAGTGGGTATTCCAAGACCTCTGCCTCTGGTTGGCAAGCCGGTTCAGCTACGCTCAGGTTTCCCCTTTCTGCTTTGAGATGGAGAGACACGGGCACTCCTCACCCATCTCTCTGCCAAGTATCCCTCTTACACGGCCCATCCAACCACACACCTCTTCCTTCTATGGATTTGGAATTATTACGTGTAGTGACTATTCCTGGTTGTCAACTTGACTATATTTGGAATGAACTACAATCCAGAATTGGAAGGGTCACCAGTGACCCTAATCTGGAGGCTGGGAGATAGAAGTTTCTGACCTGGATCTTGGTATGGAGATCTTGAAGACAGGGAGATCTCTGAGTGCAAGGTCATCTGGGATTAAATATGTGGTGGCACACACCTTTAATCTGGGCTACATCTTCTGCTGGAGACCATATAAGGACATTTGAAGAAGGGAGTTGTGTTCTCACTCCTTCGCCTGCTTGCCATGTAGGACTGAGCAACTGCTAGATCCTTGGACTTCCATTCACAGCTACTACTGAACCATTGTTGGCAATTGGACTGTAGATTGTAAGTCATTATAAATTCCTTTACTATATAGAGACTATCCATAAGTTCTGTGACTCTAGAGAACCCTGACTAATACAGTATGCTAGGTTAAGGTCAAAAAGAGAGGCTCTCTTTCTTGGAAGTTCTAATTTCCTTCTCTCCTGTTTAAGCAATCGTAAGGACATATCAGTTACAGTTTAGATCACACATCTGCCATAAAGGCTCCTGTCTTCAAAGGTGGGTCCTCAGAACAACCGTGATGAGAGCAGATTTTGAAGAATAACCAGATCCTAAGGACTCTGGCATAGTAATCTCACAAATCCACTAACATAATGGGCTGTTGGAAGGTGGTGGAAATTTCTGGAAGTATAGCTTACTCAAGGGAAGGAGGTTTATGCATCCAATGATGGAGATAGAAATTATATACATTTGCTACCTTTACTTCTATCTCTCTCCTGCTCCCTGTGGTGATGTTCTCCCCACACGCACACATCCGCCACTGGCCCAGAAATAACAGAGCAAGATGTGATTTGTGTCCCAAAACTCTGAAACCATGAATGAGAATAAATATTGTCTCCTTTGATTTTCTCAAGGATCTGGTCATTGTATCAGAAAATCAACCAATACAATACTAAAATCCTGTTTTCATTAAACACTGAATCGGCTTGGGGTATGCCCCCTTTTGGTCCACCACATTAATAACAAAGGGCAAGAGAGGAATTTGTAAAGGAGTCAGAACATACTAGGAAGAATGGAAATAGAACAGAGCTCCAAGTGAAGGACATTCTATATATGCTCCTAGGCCATACATTGTACATAGCCCCGTGGATGTATGTACAGCAGTTTGTCTGTGGTGGGTACCCATCAGAATTGCTAGTCTTTAGGGTGTATCTATCATCCCAGGAAACTACACACTACTGAACAGACTTCCAAAGTGGCAACAACAAATACAATTCCCAGAAAGTTGAGTTCCTACTACAGTTAACATTTTAAGTCTGACAATAAAATGAAAGGGGGGTACTTTACCCCCTCCAACTTGAATTTTTCTCATTAATTCAGTTAATTTCCTTTGAGCCCTGCATGATATGGTTTCTTCTTCTTAGACTTGTTTCATTTCGTTTCTCTAGTCTTGTAAAGCGTGCCTGTGTCTTTCTAGAATTTTCTTCTATCCACCATCTTCTATAGAAGATACTTAGCCAAAATTGTGGATGCCAAGAAGTGCTTGCTGACAGGAGCCTGATATAAATGTCTCCTGAGAGGCTCTGCCAGAGCCTTACATATACAGAGATGGATGCTCACAGCCAACCATCAAACTGATGACCGGGATCCCAGTGGAGGAGTTAGAGAAAGGACTGAAGGATCTGAAGGGGTTTGCAACCCCATAGGAAGAACAACAATACCAACCAACCAGAGCTCCCAGAGTCTACCACCAACCAAGGAGGGACCCATGGCTCCAGAGAATACCCTTGTCAGGCATCAATGGGAGAAAAAGCCCTTGGTCCTGTGAAGGCTTGATGCCCCAGTGTAGGGGAATTCGAGGGAGGGGTGGCAGGAATGAGTGGGTAAGTGGGGGCATATCCTCATAGAAGCAGGGGGAGGGGAGAGGGGAGGGAGCTTCTGTGGGGGGATTGGGAAAGGGGATAACGTTTGAAATATAAATAAATAAAATATCCAATAAATAAAAAAGATGCTTAGCCTATAAACCTGCAGATATACTGCAAGGCCACCAAAGATGAAGAGCTGCCCAGAAAGCAATTGATAGCGTCACTAATTTTCCATCTGCTTAAAATTGGCCAGGGACCATGAAAAGAAACTGGTACATCACTGAAGAAACATATCTAGTCATTAAAAACTTTAAATAATATGGATAAATCAAAAAATATAGAGAAAACACTGTAAACTGGTGAGAAACATAGTGAGAAAATGTTAGGTCTAGCAGCAATGTTAGTTTTAGATTGCTTATTTTAAAACAACAAAAGCAATAGAAAACAAAAAGAAAATGTATTAATAGACCCT
The DNA here is from genome assembly GCF_000001635.26 of Mus musculus. Taxonomy (NCBI): domain Eukaryota; kingdom Metazoa; phylum Chordata; class Mammalia; order Rodentia; family Muridae; genus Mus; species Mus musculus. The sequence goes on along the minus strand of NC_000083.6, from coordinate 3,715,195 downwards.
GGTAAATAAATTGTAAACTGCAAAACTTTATTTAGTATGGAAGAGCTTAGTCTGTGAGTTCTATTTTAAGTAGCAAAATTGATAATTGGACAACAAAACTGATTGCTAAACAAGAAAATGTAATTCAGATTATAAAACTCTTGCTTTAATAAAAATTCCTGGGGATGGAAAAATGGCCCAGTAATTAAGATTCCACGCTGCTTTTGCAGAACACTTGGATTTGTTTCCCAGAACCCACTTTAGTGCCTATAACTATAACCTTAGGAAATCTGATCCTCTCTTCTGGGCTCTGTGGAGTCTGTACTTATGTGTGTATATGTACATTCAGACACACACATATAATTTTTAAAAATTTGTTAATTTAAAACATTCCTTAAACAGTAAAAAGGTATTTATCCTATGCCTTCTATATAGGGTTACTTTTTCTTTTTTATATTATTTTAACTACATGTAATTTTGTGTAATATATGTATATATATATATATAACACATGTAGCCATATATAAACATAGTATAAAAATATATGTCACTATATGAAATAATTATATTTATTTATTTATATTAATTATATAAGTATATTTCCCTTATATTACATATATTTGTCCCGTTTATTCTAAGCATGTTAAAACATTCTCCCTTAATGTCTAACTAATAACTGGCCCAACTTGAGACCCATCCCATGGGCAAGAACCAATCCCTGACATTATTAATTATACTTACTCTGTTATACTTATAGACAGGAGCCTATCAAGACTGTTCTCTGAGAGGCTCCATTCAGCAGCTGATTCAGACAGATGCAGACACCCACAGCCAACAAGTGGATGGAGCTCAGGGACTCTTATGGAAGAGCTAGAGAAAGGATTACAGCCCCTAAGGGGATAGGAACTCCACAGGAAGACCAACAGAGTCGACTAACCTGGACCCAAGGGACTGAATCACCAACCAAAGTGAGCACAGGCTGGACCTTTTATATATATGTATATCCTTGTATATATGTAGCAGAAGTACAGCTTGGTCTTCATGCAAGTCTGGAACAACGGGAGCAGAGTCTGTCCTTGAACCTGTTGCCTGGCTGTGCATCCAGTTCCCGTAATGGAGCTGCCTTCTCAAGCCTCGGTGGGAGAGGATCCACCTGGCCCTGAAGAGACTTGATGTGCTGGGGTGGGGGGTGTGAGGAGGGCGCCCTCCACCCTCTCAGAAGAGAAGGGAAAGGAGAGATGAGGGAGGGACTCTGTGAGGGAGAACCAGAAGGGGTCAGCGATGAGGATGGAAAGTGAATAAATAGATTAATGAAGAAAAAGGGGGAAAAAAGCACTGTCTCTTAGCTTTCACATTCCATTTTAATTACATTCTATGGATATTAAAAGTGCATTAGGAGGAGATTTTCAACCTGACCTCCATATAAATCTTTAGATTTGTAATTTTTATGCCTTGCTCATGACATCCTTTTCCATCCTGAAACAATAAGATTTCTTTCCTGTATTTTCAACAAATCAATTGTGTGTGTGCATGTGTTTGTGTGTATGCACATATGCATGTGTGTGTGTGCTTTTCTTCTTCAGTATTTAATCTCCACAGAATTGGTTCTGATGTCATGAGAGGTGGGTATATAATTATATTTTTTCCACACTAAGTGCTGTATTTTACCTTCTTTCTAAGATATCACACACTTATCTAGCATAATTTATCCTTTGATACTTAGTGAATTCAGTACTTACATCGAATTCAAAGATTGCTTTACAAGAACATGGTTATTTTATAATGCTGGATCCTCCCAGTCATGAAAACATTATAGTTCTTGATTACTATATGCCTACATTAGTGTTTTTCAACTAGTTTTGCGAACTTCCACATGATCATCTCACGATTTTTTGCTAAATTTTGGTGCCACGAATAAGATTTATTAACTAATTATATTTTAGAAAAAAGAATTCTGTCCATTCATGTACATTAATTTTAACACAGAAATGTTCCTGAAATCTTTTAGTGATTATAGCATTTTGATTGTTAGTTGACTCTAACCGTATGTAAATCACAATTTGCAGTCTATATTTTGTTATAAAACTATATACATCATCATAATTCTGATTCTTCTCTTGTTTTCTGGTTAGGTACCTAAAAAAAAGGCTGGATGACTGCAGTGGTCACTTTGCCTGATGAAGTAAGGGAAGGGTTTTAAATTTCATTACCACATATAACATTCAATCTTGCTTAGGGAAGGGGGGGGGTCTCTACCTCAAAGACTCAACCTTCTTGTTAAAAAAGTTATCATCAATGAATTCTGTATTCAATGACTTTTCTCACCTACTGAGGGATTTCTCACCTACATAGGAATTTTGTGATCATTTATTTATGTAAATAACGCAAAGATTTTTCTCATATTTAAAGAAAATCTTCGCTTTATTTTTTCAGTGAACACTATGAACCCCTAACACAATTTTCTATATAGCCTACATTTAGCTAACATTTTTCTTAGAATTTTTGCAGAAGGTTTCGAAACAGAATTGTCTGTGATTCATTTTTTTCTGACTTTGTTTTCTCTGCTTGGTCTTCCTGATTACAGCAGTGTGGGATAGTGTCTGTAAGACAACAGCTTTGATCTTCTCCATACACACATACCCCTTTCTCACAAATTATGCCTCTACTGTCTTGTAAGCAGTGGATTTGGAGAGCACAGGGTCATCTTGGTTACGAACTCATTACAGTTCTACTCAGGTCCTCTCAATTTTCTTGAGTATATTACACCCTGCCCCCTGTTTTTCCTGAGAATCATATTATATGTTATTGTTTTCAATTTTTTCTCATAATTTCAAAGTACTTGTTGACAGTATGCCCCGATGCTCAAAGATCTACCCTTTAGGCCAGTTACTTTACTTTCATCTTCATTGTTTTTCTCTTTTTACTTTTTGACATTTCCTGCTTCTATATATTGACCACTTACCCCGCACAACTCTGACTACTGTTTATTATAACTTTTGATTGTGGAAAATCTTATAAAGGACAATATGGTGAATTCCATGTTAACCCGTCCAGTTTCAAATGTAATAAGCCCTGAGCCAATCATTATTTTTAAAGTAGAATCAGATATTGTTTATTGCACTCATATATACCATGGTAGATGTCTCTAAATGATGAATTATCTTAAAATTAAAATCACATTTACATTGTCATCTCTGAAGATTTAAAACTCTTAATAAAACCATATCCATTTAGTGTTGAATTTTCTTTACTATCTCAAAAATATTTTGAAGCTTTATATTTTGGGCTTTGATTAAGGTCCATATACTGTAACCTTAATCAAAAGTTTCCCTTAATCCTCCCAAGTTTCCCTTCATCTGTCGCTGTCCTCCAACTTTCATTTCTTGTTTGATTTGAGTAGTTAGTCCTTCAGAGAATCGCTTGGTCTAAGTACACTATGTAACATAATTTAAAAGATAACCCTTTAGGTAAAAATGTTTTGTGTCTTTTTATTGACAATTCTAATTTAAATCCATAATTACACAATTTCTGCTTAATCTCATTCATTCCATACTCATAGCATACCCTTTTCCCCAGCATATACAATCCCCCTTTACCCATGACGATACAAATATTCATCTACACCCAATGGTTCCTGAAAATCATTGGCTAGATTTATAAGCCTGATCAAATTAAGTTTCTATATTTTCTTTAGAGAAATTCCACAATGCTAACTAGCACAGAAATATATGTACTGTCTAATCAAAGTTTTGTATGTAATGTTAGAAGCCCATGGTGATAAACAGTTATTTAGCAGTTTGATGAGAGAGTTGGATTTAGATGTGAGAACATATCTTAGCTTTCTTTGTTGCTTTGAAGCACAAGCTTGAACCCAGCACTTTGAAAACAGAAAATGTCCTCTCAATCAGTTCTCAGACCTTAGAAACAGTCTATGAAAGTGTTCTTGGAAGATCCAAGGACGGGGCTGCTCTAAAGAGGGTGACACAGGGGAAACCTAGCTAGCTGTGTATGTATTGTCAATTCTTAAGCTTCCTATGGGGTTACAAACTATTGTTTAGTTTACAGCTGTTCATTGTGACAGTGAACAGTTCTAGACACTGATCCGTCAAGCTAGCTCTATATATATCCAAGGATCTGAGATGAACCTGCTCTCCTTGATGAAGCCTAAAATGATCTGAGATGAACCTGCTCTCCTTGATGAAGCCTAAAATGATATCCTTCGTTTCTGGTGAACCTGAACATAGTTTTATATGATGAGATGTTGCTTTCTATTCTTTCAAGTAGGAGTGATAGTGAGTAAATTGTGTTAATGCCTTCCGGTGTTTGAAGATTTGTAAAACCCTGTCTTCCTTTCTATTCCAAACAGCAACAGCTTTAGGAACATTTTTCTGTATAGTTTTTCTTCCTTTGAATTTTGTCTCTCTTCATACTCCTGCCTCCAACTGTAAGAGAAAAGGGGACAGGGTAGCAATATAATTTCTTTTCTAAGGTTCTGTCACATCAGTTACTAGTTGATTAGAATTGAACATTTCTTCTGGATTCTGTGCTAGAGAATTTAAATATGGGCCTGTTTTGTTTGGGGCCTATTAGAGTTGAAAGCTGAACAGCTGTTGCACTGTATGCTTTTGCTTTTTTATTGAAAAATTGAAATCAGGCTTCTCTTGGTTTTGCTCTTCTATTAAGCTGCTATGTTCAGTATTTTTAGGGGGTTGGCAGAAACTGTTTCATAACAAGCACTTGGTGTGTGTGTGTGTGTGTGTGTGTGTGTGTGTGTATGTGTGTGACACTTATGTGTTATAAAGACTATACTCTCACTGTAAAAAAAAAAAAATGAAAAGAATCACCACCAAAAAACAAAACTAAAACAAACAAGCAAACAAAACAAAAACAAAGAAACAGTCAAAGCAGAACGATGGAACTAAAAGTTCACATTTGCTCTTTTTAATTTATTCATTTGTAAAAGGATTATTTGGTCCCACAACAGTTTCAAAGATTCTGCCTAAAGTGTTTATCTTAGTTAGGGATTTACTGCTGTGAACAGACACCATGACCAATGAAACTCTTATAAGGACAACATTTAATTGGGACTGGCTTACAGGTTCAGAGGTTCAGTCCATTATTACCAAGGTGGGAGCATGGCAGCATCCAGGCAGGCATGATGCAGAAGGAGCTGAGAGGTCTACATCTTCATCTGAAGGCTGCTAGTGGAAGACTCACTTCCAGGCAGCTAGGGTAAGGGTCTTAAGCCTATGCCGGCAGTGACACACCTATTCCAACAATGCCACACCTTCTAAAAGTGCCATTCCCTGGACCAATCATATACAAACCATCACATTCTACTCCCTGGCCCCCATAGGCTTGTTTAAAGACATGAGTCTATGGGAGTCATACCTACCCATGCCTGTCTCCTAAGCACTGGGATTAAAGGTTTGGTTCACCAATCCTGGATTTAAGTTTTTCTTTACCTAAAACTTGCTCTGTTCTAGGCTGGCCTAGAACTCAGAGATCTGCTTGTCTTTGCCTCCTGGGATTAAAAGGTTGTGCTACCATGCCTAGACCTAAATTTATCTGGGTGCGATATTGCCATAAGGTCACTACTCCCTTAATTCAATTTAATATCCTTAAATACAGGATTCAGCTCCATTTCACCTCCTGATGCTCCTTTAATACTCAAACCATATATTTTATATTTTTCCTTTCTCAGCTTGCTATGCTTGCTTAAAATGCTCTTCATGAGACTTAACCAGGGAAGAATGTCTATGGGCATTGCTGAGACTTCTCTTTGTCAATGCAACTATTCTGAGTCTCTTCACCTTCGCCTCAGGCTAAGGTGGGAGCATGGCAGCATCCAGGCAGGCTTGGTAACAGGAGGAGCTGAGAGTTCCACATCTTCATCTGAAGGTTGCTGGTGAAGACTCACTTCCAGGCAGCTAGGGTGAGCCCACACCCACAGTGACACATTTCTTCCAACAAAGCCATACCTACTCCAACAATGCCATACCTACTAATTGTGCCACTCCCTGGGCCAAGCATATACAAATCATCACAGTGTTCATTTTTAGTATCCTATGGATCAATGCACTTTCTTATACATACTGTGGTCATGTTTGAACCTTATGTTGCCACCTATGACCAGTGACAACCTTCCCATGCTGGTCCTACATGCCATTCACATGGGACTTGTAGTCTACAATGGCTATCTGAATTTTTAATGTGACCAGAAATTACCATTAATTTAATTTTAAAGTATAAACATACTTATAACTATTTGTTAATTATGAACCACCTGTTCCATAAACCCAACCCCTCCTCAGAGGATTCAGGGTGTTTAAAGATAAATGACATTCACAAACACAGCCTGAGCCAAGGTAAGTTCATGACCCAGATACACTTGGATGTCATATTTTTTAGAATTTTTCCAAGAACATAGCCAGAAAATAACCTCTTAGATAACGTATGCCATGCTTTATTCTGATAATTCTAATTAAATCCATAATTACAGAGTTTCTGCTAAGCCTCATTAATCTCACACTTTTATCCTTTCTCCCAACACTGAAAACCTTTGTGTTCAATGACAATAACACAAATCCTCACTTTCTTTATACTTCAGCATATGTAACAGAGTAATATAGCCACTAAAAATGTTTTACTTCTTTTTGCCCTACAGAAATACATCTAATGTAAATAGGTTACTTAATAAAAGAAAAACTCCAGAGGACTGGCAAAATGGCACAGCAGGGAAAGGCTTTTGCCACCAAGCCAAATTGACCCCAGAACTACATGGTAGAAGGAGAAAATGGAATCTGGCAAGTTGTTATTTAATCTCCACAAGAATGCCATGATGCAGACATGAATGTTCACACACACACATGCACACGCACACTCAGAGAGAGACAGAGACAGAGAGGTGAGAGATGGAGAGAAGAGAGGGAGGGAGGGGGAGAAGTTAAAATAACTTGGGTTTAGTAATTTCTGTCTGTGCGCCACCATTCCTAATAATTTAAGGGGTGATTTGTCAATCTTTCCTTCCTTCCTTTACTTTCTTTTTCATTACTTATTTAAATTTTATCTTATTTTTATTTTACTTACATATTTTTCCTCTCTTTTTACCCTACCAGTCCTTTACATACATAGTATAGCTTTCAGTTTGATGTTTATCTGGGATTCCTGAGTGTGCAAATGCGTGCGTCTCTGCATCTATATTTCTTGTGCCTTTTCTTGGATTATTTTCCTTTTGTTTGCCTGCTTTGTCCTATTCCAGTGTGTTAGTTTTGTTTTATCTTATTATATCTTATTTTATTATACTTCTTTAGAAGTCGGTCTCTCTTTTCTCATGAGAAACAGAAAGGGGATGGATATTGACAGAAGGGGAAGTGGAAAGGAACTTGGAGAAGCAGAAGGAGGTGAAAGAGTAATTGGAATATAATATGTAAAAAAAAATCTGTGTTCAATAAAATAGAAAAAGAGTGGAGATTCAATCTGTGTATACTGTGTAGAAATGGAAAATGATTAAACTATATAAAGTCAGTGTGGTGAAGGTCTTGTGGTTGAATCTTTGAATTTCATATGAAAGGAGAGAGACCTGAAAAAATAACGCACAACAAGCTCACTCATGCAAGTGTACAGCGTGCACGCACACACACACACACACACACACACACACACACACACACGGACACGGACACGGACACGGACACAGACACAGGGGTCTCCATGCATGCATATACACACGCAAGAACATACGCACATTCCTCATCTCTGAGCAAATGATTTCATATACCACATTAAAACTTCATAAATAATCCCTTGACCTTGGTGAGTCAAAGCAAATTTGTTTTCAAAGAGCCTTATACAGTCTGTAGTACTGTGTTATCAGCACCGGAAAACAGACCACTGTAGTCAGAAAACCTACTGCCATCTCTTGGGTGTGCCTGAGCATTCCACGTAGGCTGTGATACCCAAGGCATTTTCATTCTCAACGCCCTGCCCACCACTGCTGTTTTCTATACCTTCTTCCTTTGGGCAATTTGAATTCTTCTTTTTCATAGATTTGGCTGTATCTTTCTCAATATTTGAATATAGTTTTCTTTCCCATGTATTTTTAAGTGGTAGCAATGCTCCCTGAATCCATTAAGGCCATAATCATGAGGAGAGGTTTCTGAAAGTGGACTTCCCCAGATGAGTTTATACCACCCTGAACAAAATGAAGTCTGGAAGATACCCCAATGCAGATACTGTATTGATTTCTGGAAAAATATTAAAGCCGTTCTCCTTTCCTGCCACTTCTTCATGAATGATGACTCTGAGACTAATTATTTAGAAATAAATACCTAGCCACGAGCTTTGGCTCATTCCCCAACTTATTTAACCCATTCTAACTACTCTATGTCTTCCGCATGGTTAGTTGCCTCTCCTTCAATCCAACCCACTTTTTCCTTCATGTCTTCTCCAGAGGCTCTCTCAGGATCTTGCTACAATCTCTTTCCTGTCTTTCCATGTGTCTCCTCTTTATTCTATCATGATTTCCCAGAATCCTCTCTCTTCCTCCCAGTGTCCCACCTCCTATTTTCTGCTTCTGCTCATTGGCCATCAGATTTTTATTGACAGGTGATGCTTATAAGAGATTCTCCAAGTTACAAACATCTGAATGAACATTGGTGACCTGGAAGCCTGACTTCATGCTGGTTTTTCTAAACCACTTGGCTCATCCACTTCAATTTCTGGTAGCCATTTTAAAGGATGCATAATTTCTGTTCTGTCATGTTTTGACCTTGAGCGGAACATTTAAGCTTTCATCAGCCCAATGGCAAAGTTTTATTGAAGTCTAGATCATGTGACTTTATGTGATACAGAGTGCAATCTTTCAAGTATTCATTCCACAGGTTTGAAAAGGTTCCTCTGGGGTTCAGAAAACATGATTTAGGTATTATTTTAATTAGGGGCATGTGGGAGTTGGTGGGTGTGAATTGGTGGGTGTGTTTGCAAGTAGGTGTGAGTGTGTGTGTATGTGTGTGTGCGTGTGTAAGTAGGTGGTTGAGCAGGTGGATATGTAAGGGGATGTGGGTACATAAGTGGGTGTGGGTGAGTGGGTGTGTAACTGGGTGTATATGGATGGGTGGATTGTAAGCAGGGGTGGGTTGTAAATTGGTATAGATGAAGTGGTGAAGGTGTGTACATGGGGGTAGGTGGATGGATGTGTGTGGTGGGTGTGGATAAGTAGATATGTAAGTGGGTGTGAGTAGGTATGTAAATGGGTGTGTTTGTAAGTGGGTGTGGATGGGTATGTCAGTGGGTATGGAATGAGTAGGTGTGTGAGTAGGTGTGTATATAGGGTTGATGGGTGTGTAAGCAGGGGTGAGTATGTAAGTGGGTATGAATTAATGGGTGGGATGTGTACATGAGGTAAATGGATAGGTGTGTGTAAGTGGGTATGTGTGTGAGTGGGTGTGGATGGTAGGTATGTAAGTGGGTCTGTGTGAGTGGATGTGGATGGGTATGTATGTAAGTGAGTGTGTGTGTATGAGTGGATGTGGATGGGTAAGTATATAAGTGAGTGTGTGTGTGAGTGGGTGTGGATGGGTAGGTATATAAGTGTGTGTGGGTGTGGATGGGTAGGTATGTAAGTGGGTGTGTGTATGAGTGGGTGTGGATGGGTAGGTATGTAAGTGGGTCTGTGTACAGGGTAGACAGGTTATAAGCAGGAGTAGGTGTGTAAGTGGGTATGGGTAGGTTTGGGTGGTTGGGTTGGTAGGTAAGTGGGTGTGGTGTGTGTGCGTGTAAGTGGGTGTGGATGAGTGAGTGAGTGAGTGAGTGAGTGAATGAGTGAGTGAATAAGTGGGTATGTAAGTGGGGGTGCTAGAGGTTAGAGACACTGTCAGGTTTGCACAGCAAAAACTGTTACCTGCTATACCACCCTAACAACCAAGGAGAAGGCTTTAGTAATGTGACCTCACCGGTTTATTATTTGGTCATTTGTTCTGAAGAAAGCTTCAGACCTTCTTGCCTTTGTGTTTAAGTTACCTGGCTCCAAAAGCTTAACCCTCATCCCTTTCAAGAGGCATACATTTTTAAAGAAGAAAAATTATATTTTAAAACAATTTTCTCTGTCATATATAAATCTTAGCAAAACTTAAAGAAGATATTTAAAAATTAAGTTCATACCTTGGCAATTATATTCATAGGCTGAGGAGAGCAAAGTTTTATAAATGGAAGACTTTTAAATAAATTATAATTAATTAACTATGCAAATATATCAAATAAATTTGGATACATAGTTAGATGACTAATTACAGTTCAGAAAGGTTAGAAATTTTAATACTATTTTTTTAGCTTAGTTAATATAATATTATAATTGAGGTTGCTTTGATCATTGGGAATGTCAGAGACAATAATTTTTCAAGCTTGGCTGATTTTGAAATCATACGGTTATGAGTATTAACAGCTTAATATAAAATGTGGTGCTGTCCTCAAAGTTAAAAGAAATTATTTTTGCCATAATAAGCTATATTAATTTAATTAGTTATGTATAGGGTTATATTTTTCATTTGAAAATGAATACAGAGTGGTAGCTGTTAGATCTGGTTCTTGAAAGAGAAAAATAAGTCTTTGAAATTTCAAATAGTTTCATGAGAAGGACACTTGCTCACGTGAATTGTATTATCTCATCTTATACTTTGTTACATGTCTCGTAATTTATATTTTCATTAGGTAAGCAGCCGCATGGCTCAGCAATAAATTAGAGACTGCCACTCTTGAAGTTGACTTTTATAGATTCTTTCCTGGTCCATTATGATGATTTTCTAATAGATAGGTATGGGTATGGGTATGGGTATGGGTATGGGTATGGGTATGGATACAGATATAGATATACATGATATAGATATAGTTATAGATATAGATTAGATGTAGATTAGATATAGATATATAATAGTAAAAAATAAAATTAAGTTTTAAATTACCTATCAGGAAGAAGGCATTTCTTCTGGTCATTTGTCCTACAAAATCTTATTCCTCCCTTGGGAAAATTCACATTTTAGATAGAACTTTTCAAAATTTGACATCAGGCTTACATTCTCTCTGAAGAGCTGTGCTGCCAGAGAAGGAGAGCAGAGGAGCCAATGACTGACTAGCCCTGTCTTTCCAGGGCACTGAAACAGCTTAATAGCCTTGTCATTATGAATACATTTTTCTTGATTGGCTTAAGTTAATCAGCTAGGCCATCATAAAAATCTCATCATGCCAATCAAATCAGGAGGTAAGGGAGGTGCCATCTGGTAGTTGTCATGAGGCTCCTTCACGTCTGTCTTTAAAACAGGACAGCCAGGCAGGATATCAGGGACTAGGGTTTGAGGACAAGGGCACAAAACTCAACTATGGCCTATTCTCACTATTACAGATCTGAAATAGTCGGTGCCTAAGAGACCTTCCAAAGTATCTCTCGCCAGGACTTTAAAGACTCATAGCATCTCTTCTATGAATGCCTCTCAGACTTCATCACCTGGACCAGGACTGTGCTCTTTGTCCATTGTATTATCCATGTACACTCTAGATGGCAAAGATTTGAAAACAGGTGTTGGGGAATAACACAATGAAAAAAACACAGAGGATGGAATGCGGATCAGGCGCTAGTCCATGTCTTCTGGAACCAGCAGGACAATCTTACCAGGCTACCTTGACTTCCCTGCCCCTACACAAGCCTTAAGGCTTCCCTCCATTCTTCTAAATCCCAGTTCTAGGCAATTTTCTTCCAAACTGTGAGCTCTGTACATCATCCCTAAAAAAAAAAAAAAAAAAAAAAAAAAAAAAAAAAAAGTTAATGTATATTTTTCTGTAGGCATGTCCTGTGTCAAAGGGAAGACAACTTTAATGGTAGTTGTATGCTTTTTCATGTTCTTTTAAAATATTTTATTACTTTTATTCAGCCTTCTAATGGTCTTTATCACCAAAATGGACCCTTTAAAATTTAATAATACAAACACCGAGTCAGGTAGAATGATAACAAATTGTGTATGTGGTGACAACAGGAAAAGGAACGCATTCATCTTGGAAGACAGGTCCTAGCCAACCCGGTGAGTGACGACCCTGTCCCACAGTACAGATGCACATTGCCTTCTTCAGCTGATATTTTCATACTTGACTTTAAAAAAAAAACAAAACTTTTATTTGAATTCCCCATTGTCTTCTAAACCCTGATCAAACAGCCTCACAGTTTGGCAAACTCACTTATAAAGCGGTTGGATTAAAAGTAAACTTTCCAGCTTGTCTAAATGGATGGTGAAAACAGCATATTTTAATAGATGTTCATTTGCTTTCTTATTTGCTACCAGAAAATTCATGACTGCTATAAGAAATACATTTCTCTCTCTCTCTCTTTCTCTCTCTCTCTCTCTCTCTCTCTCTCTCTCTCTCTGTGTGTGTCTCTGTGTGTGTGTGTGTGTGTCTCTCTGTGTGTGTGTGTGTCTCTCTCTCTCTCTCTCTCTGTGTGTGTGTGTGTGTGTGTGTGTGTCTGTGTGTGTGTGTGTCTCTCTCTCTCTCTCTCTCTCTGTGTGTGTGTGTCTCTCTCTGTGTGTGTGTGTGTGTGTGTGTGTGTGTGTGTGTGTGTTGGGGGATGGGGTGGGTGACCGCCCTTCTCCTGTCTATTACATCAAAGGGATGTGACTCACTGTTGGAGCTGACAGAGCTTCCCTGGTGGCAGCACATTGTGGAGGGAGGTTGGGGGGTGAGTGAGCACGCAGCATGAAGAAGCAGCAGGACTGGATAGTTGGAAATGCTCTCCTCATCACAAATATGTGTCTTCAATATTTAGTTGTTGTGGCAGGAAAACGCCAACAAATACATGAACTGTAAACCATCTGGCTTGAAATATGTTCAAATATGAATGTTCATCTTGAAAAATGAAATCTATGGAATTCTGGCATCCACTTTGACTTTTGAAAGAACAGCTTGGATGTGCAAAGGAAGGATTTCTAGACTAGCCTTCCTCAACTTTACATTTTTTTCTGAACTCAGAAGTTAAAGAATTCACTGCCTGGAAAGGCAGACTTCCCTTTCATTCTGAAGCTTTAATGAAAGCCACTGGCTGCCAGAAACTTCCTGTCACCGTGTCTGTGTGGGGATCTGTACAGAACTGTCTCATGTGCTAAGAAGCAGAGAAACAAATGAGGTTCTATATTTATTATTTAGCATTAAGAGGCGTGAGATGTGTGTAAGATTAAAGATGTGAGTCCTGTCCTTAACCACATTTCTAAGCCAAGCAGTTCAAACAGGGCCACTTAGTTTAGAGCAAGAAATGATAAATTAGTCACTCAGTAGTTTTGTGCTGGGAATTTCAGGAAACCTAACATCATGGCTCTCCCAACAACTTTAAGAATAGCTTTAGAGGCATGACTAATGGACAGAAGAAGCTGGTTGCAAATATAGAAAGAAGAGAAAGAGGCACACCAGTGAAGTTGAGATGTTATGGGCCCAGCAGAGCACACAGAGAGTCCAGATGTTTGTCCCAAGTGGAATCTTCAGGTTTTGCACCAACACACTTGCCATCTCCTCTCCTACATCTCAAGAAAGCCAGACCACACCCCCAGGCCATACAAATACGAAATGATCTCAACACAACTTCCATCTGGAATTGTGACCACAGGACTGAGGGCAGAATCATGACACAGATGAAAGAAGAACCTTGGACTTACTGAAGTAAACTGCTGATACAAGTCACTTCAAAATTACAGGAAGAGAATTTCATGTTTCCTGAGATCAACATATAATATATGCAGTTCAGCAAAAGTTGGGATATTGTGATGGACAATTACCTTTTAATTTAAAATCAGTTATATGTTGATATACATACATACATACATATGTGTATATATATATATATATTCTTTTAATTTTTTCTATTCCACTTATCCTTTAAAAGTAGGATTTATCCAATACATGAATTATGCAATGTAATTACATAATTGCCACCATAAATGATCTTTAAATAATTGTGTAAGAAATTGGGGACAGGATATGTTTACCTTTGTTTGTTTGTTTAGTTTAGTTTTCCATCCCTTTCACCTGAATATTTAGATGCTGATGTGTGCATTCAGAAAAAAAGTCTAGAAGATGTTTATCTCTTAGAAGATAACCTGGCAAGCCTGCCCTTGAGGATCAAAGAGGTTTTTTGTTGGGTTAAGTGACCAGCTAAACAACTGAGCTAAAATACAATAGATGAAGTTAGTCCTAGGAGAGTAACATGGCTAATATAGAGTTTTTATTCAGATATAAAAGCAATATTAATCCACATTTCTTGTTCTTTTTCCTGTTTTCTTTCTTTTTTCATTTTAGAAGAATTGTTAGGGCTGGAGATACAGCTTGGTTGACAGAATATTCACCTAGCATACAAAAGGCCCTAGGTTCAAACCATAGTACTACATAGACTATGCGTAATGGCTGTCATCTCAGCACATGGGAGTTGAAGGCAACATGATCAGAAGTTCGAAGCCAGCTTGTGTAACATGACATCCTGTCTCAAAAGCCGCCCATACATATCAAGGATGAGCTTGTTACCGAAGAACAATATGCCAACAATACTTTACGTCCTCTATTGTGGTGGGCTAGAGAGGCCAGTGGAGTGAACACTTCATTAGAAAGACGATAGAACTACCTCACTCTTGTTAGATAGATGGAAGGTAGATCAGATTCTACCTTCCTGTGTTTTGAGACACTTCTGAGAAACAAGGTGGCACTCACTGCTAACAATGGAAACAGTTTGGTTTAAGTAGATCCAATTCTAAACATATATACCCTGTCTCTAGATTCTGTGCAAGCTTATGTCCTGTTAACTTTTTCCCCCGTTCTTTGAAAATGATTCAAAGTCTTGATTTAAACTGTGACCTGTGCAAATGACTTCTCTGAAGGATAATCTAAGGCCTATTTGGGGCGTGTGTGTGCGTCCTCACACTCTCAGCAGGTTAATTAGGAAACCGTGTTCACCCCATGCTTCATTCATAAGTGTTTCTGTGGAAGTCCTCACAGGTTGAGGTTGCACCAACTTGGACTTTTACATATGCTATAAGACATGATGTCTGATGTTGTCTAGGGTTTGATTCTAATTCAGTGGCGTAATTGGCTTACTCCTCAACATGA
Organism: Mus musculus; assembly: GCF_000001635.26. Taxonomy (NCBI): domain Eukaryota; kingdom Metazoa; phylum Chordata; class Mammalia; order Rodentia; family Muridae; genus Mus; species Mus musculus. The sequence continues at coordinate 3,700,090 of NC_000083.6, read as the reverse complement.
GAATTTTGAAACTGTATTTCCATCAATTGCACAAAATTGTTGAGTTCTGAATGACTTTGAATATAATTTAGAATTAAATGTAATTTAGAATATAATTCAGTCTTTGATATAAGGGAACTAAAATCATCTCAAACTCTATGAAAGTAAAAGGGATTATGAAGATAATCCTTAAGTTAAACCATGAGTTAAGGCCTTCATAATATGACTACTAACCATTTTTGTCTACCATAAGGAATAATGACTATATTTTAACACACTGTCTATTACATATAAGAATTTATTTGTCTGGATCATAGTTTCAGATGATGCAGTCTGTGCCATTTTGCATTGTGTCTCAGACCTGAGCTGAGGTAGCTGATCATGGTGGGAGCACAGGAGAGAAGTGGTCGGTTCCCCTCATAGCAGCCATTAGGCAAAGAAGAGGCCAGGGTCTCCATATCTACTTCAAGGGATATTTCCAGTGACCATACTTCTGAGAGCCATGTCCTGAAGATTGTCTCACCCTCTGGTAGTGCCACAGGCAGCCAAACCTTTCATTTGTGGCTTTTAGGGAGCATTAGAGATCTAAAACCACATATGACAAGCAATTTATGTCCCTTGAAAGGCAGCTGTGTCCCTCCATCAGTGCTGTCCTGGGTCCTAATTGTAACAACATATAAAGAACTCAGAAGACTAGAAGACTCTAGCTGTTGTCATCACTGAATCTGAACTGAGGATAATATAAAATCTGTGGGTACTCCTCCTGAATTAACATTCATTCTGAATTAACATTCATAGTCTAACTGAATAAGGCTTCTAAGATATGCAAATCCTAGACATTTCAGAAATAACAAATCATTTAATCATGGAAAATTATTGACTTAAAATGAATATAAAGATTTTATAGGATTTTAAGTTTAAAAATTAGTGTGTGTGTGTGTGTGTGTGTGTGTGTGTGTGTGTGTGTGTGTGTGAAAGAGGAGGGGCGGGCGGGGGGAGGGGGCTTGTGCAGTGTCCATGCAGGAACTCATTAACACCTAATGATATTTCAGATCCCCTGAAACTGAAAGTGAACTTCATGTTGTTGTGAGTCTTCCTGTGGGTGCTGGGGACTGAATCTGAGTCCTTTATAAGGGCAGCAAGATGGACTTTGCTGAGTCATCTCTCCAGCCCCAAGATGCAACATCTAAATACTGCCCATTTTTGAATAAGCAATTCAATATGCTAATTTACATGTTATGCTTCTATATATCTCTACGCAGAACGATTCTTTTAAATTTGTGTACTTTTCGAAGAAGAGGTGAATTTGAGAATTGTGTTTACTACCACATCCACGATTTCCCCCAAAGTACCACCTTGCTTATGTTTGTGTGGTGACTGGAAGTGAGGCAGAAGCAGCGTTGATTCCACAGGTGGAGCTGTTTCAGTCCTCTAATGAACACAGAAACGGACGTATACTAGCGGTAACTGCATATAGGTCGGGCTAGGTGGTAAGCAGAAAGTTCTTCCAGCATTCAGTGGATGAACAAAGTCTTGAATGTTTAAACATAGACGTTTTTAAAGCCTGGGACTTGTTTGAATCAGATGTGCTAAGGTGGCAGAGAGGCACTGACTGTGAATTAATAGCGTTTTATTTATAATACCCAAATACTCCGGGCCATGTGGGGAGCAGGTGGCAAGAACATGCTCAAAAGGCAAATGGAGCAGAGGAGAAAACATAGACCAGGGCCTTCACTGTAGATTTCACACGGGGAACGGCCCTATGAGCAGCTAAGCTGGCCTAAGACCTGATGGCTTGAAATTTCACCGGACCCTGAGCAGCCCGCAGTAGGAAGGCAGAGAGAGAGAGAAAGAGAGAGAGAGAGGAAGAGAGAGAGAGAGAGAGAGAGAGAGAGAGAGAACATGAAATGAGGCAAAATTTGTCCTTTTAGGAATATGACACTGGCCTATAGCATTTATTCAGTCATTGATCATTGACCTTTGTGCAGGCCCTGCCTCTCAACCCAAGTCATCGAAAACCAAACTCTTATAGAGTACAGAGAGCCCATTAAAACCATAGTGAGCCTCAATATGCCAAAATATCCCTAAATTCATAAAATAAAGAATAATGACTAACACAGTAGGAATATTTATTTATGAAGTTTTTAATTATTGAAAAACAGTACTCTAGATCACATAGAACAGTTTAATTACTTGTAACTGATACTCTAAAATAAACCAATTCCTATAACTTAAATATGTCCAGTTGGTTGGAATGCCATTTGTATCCCTATAGGAGTGTTTTGATTGATATACAAATCATGTATTAATATTTTATATGGCGATGACTGAAAATATAAACGCTAAGCTCAGAGCCAGAGTCAAGTCTCCATCATTCCTTTACCACTTACTTCTTTCAACTTTCTCCCCACAGCTGCGTGCAATGCTTATGGCATCTGCGTCTTAGAGTCAATGTGCGAGTTAATTGGACAATAAATATTCAAAAGTTCTTAACTGCATGCCTTGGTAAATGCAAGTCAACAGAAGTTCCCAGTCATTACACTTATTAGGCTTTTAATTTTTAAAAATTCTTTCATCATGACTAAACAAACAAGCCCTACAAATACACAAGTGCCATGGACAATTCTCCAAATAATTCAAAGCTCTTACTTTTGGTTATCTAAAAATCTTTTACCTTAATTTATGTGTATGGATTTGTGCCTGCATGTATGCCTATGTGCCATCCATGTGTCTGGTGTCCTCAGAAGCCAGAAAAGGGTGTCTGATGCCCTGGAAATGGACTTATAGACTGCTGTGACCCACCACGTGGATGCTGGGAATTGGATCTGGGTCCCCTGGAAGAACAACCAGTGTTCTTAACTTCTGAGCCACCTCTTCAGTTCCCTATGAAATTTTTAATGAAAATATCTGGGCCAGAACTAGTCAAAAAGTTGCTTCAGTTGAGAATGCTTTGTCTTAGAATCACAGTCACTATATTTAATAACCATAAAAATCAGAGAATGACAACCTTACTAGGACCACCAAAGTCTGTGTGCTCTAGGTGAGGCCGGGTTCTTCATCTCAGTGGTCCTACACACACACACACACACACACACACACACACACGCATAATACACATACTCATATGCACACATATGTGCTCATACACATATGCATGTACATACATATATTTGTGTGCACACATACATACATATACACACATGTACACACACACACACACACACACACACACACACCCCAAAGTACACTTTATACTTTCATCATCATTTTTTGAGCTTCAATAGTTTTCCTGTCTGGGAATTTTAGAATCTTTTCCACAACATTCTGAAAAATGGTTCAGTCCATATGTACTTAGCTCTCGATCTCAGCCTCTTGGGAAAGGTTTTTGTTTTTTGTTTTGTTTTGTTTTGTTTTGTTTTGATTTGTTTGTTTGCTTTTCCTTTTCTTTCTTTTTTTTTTTTTTTTTTTTTTTTGGAGTGGAAAAAGGAGGAAAGACTTAAAATAAGTACTGTTGGGAAAATTAGGTAGAAATTCTTTGCTATATCCAGGATCCTTCAGAAATTGGGTTATTTCTCAAATTTGCACACAGATTCATTATTGTTCTGACCGAAATTATGTAGAAGGGGAGTGGGCATGGGCATGAAGACAATTTAATGAAATGAGTCTCTTTTCTTTTGCATTCTTTGAAGAAGGGAATCATTAGACAGAGACTCATATTTACCTAGGCCATGAAGCATGTCAGCTTGGTGATACGCTCTTGGCACTAAGTCCTTGATTAGAAATTCCTTGAGAGCTGCTCCCAACAGGTGCTCCAAGACAAAGTGATGTAGAAGGGAACCGTTTCCTAAGCATGCAACGCACAGGCTCAAATGGACGGAAAGGAATAACGTGTTGGAGTAAGAGAAGTGTCATGCCGGTGTGCTGGATTCTGAACGAGAGTGGGTCCTTCGTGGTTGCTGTGAGTATCACTCTTCTTACTTGGCTCTAAGAGTCCTCCATTCTTAGAATGATATTTCTAAAATGGTTTAAGTTTGGAAATATTACTTTAGATATGAGACTAAAAACTTGTCAGCAAACACTCATTGAATGTATTTAACTTACCCTTATAGAATCATGCAAAGTTGTTTTCCAAGTCCATTCATTTTTGAGCATTTTTAAAGTCAACTAGTTTGTTTTGTATGGCACGTGTCTATCAAATGAAGTCTGTGAATCAGCCTGTGAAACTAGCATTTTTTTTTCCTAGAGTGCTTTAAAGATGCCCTGACTCTTCACACCATGGTCAATTCCTGTTGACTAAGAAGATCCTGTGCTTGTCAGTAAATACTTTGAAGTTGACAGCCCTTATTTAAAATAATGTATTTGTAATCCCTGCTGTAATGTAATCTGTAAGAAATAAATGTATAGAGTGATTCTGAGGAATACTGACAACTTCTGCATTTCATCTGAAAAGAAGTTTAGTGTCGAATGATCTTGAGTAGGCGAGGGGTGGCCCATAGCAGTGATCTCATCTCTTTTCTCCCTACCCTAGCTCTTATGGCTGGCAGTAAACGCCTATCTGTTTATTGACACATTCTTCTGGTATACTGAAGAGGAGGCTTTCTTTTATACACGAGTTATTCTGGGTGTAAGTAGATTTAATGACAATCTGTTATTGTTTCAAAAAAGAAAATGCATTCTACTTTCTCAAGCTTCAATGTTTTCATCATCCTCCTTTTTTCTATTTCTAACTTATGGATAGTCCGCATTGGCATGGGCCCGGGCATCTGCCGTGTGCCTGAATTTTAACTGCATGCTAATTCTGTTACCTGTCAGTCGGAACTTCATTTCACTGGTGAGAGGAACAAGTGTGGTAAGTACTAAAAAATTTTAAGCAAGCTCAGTTGTTGACAGCCTGCAACTAAAGACTGGAAAGATGGCTTAGCAGGTAGGTGCTGGCCAGCAAACCTTGGGAACCTGAGTTCAAATGGCCAGAATCCATGTTAAAAAAAAAAAAAAGCAGTGTGTACTTGTGTGTTTGTGACACCAGCATGGTTGAGGGTCAGAGGCAGGAGGATAATCAGGGACTAGCTGGCCACCAACCTAACTCCAAGTTCAATAAGGCCCTGATCTCAAGAGAAAAAAAAAGCAGAGAGTGATAAAACAGGTAACCTGGTTGGTGTTCTCTGGCCTTGGAGTGTGTGCATGAGTATACATATGCACATGCACTCAATATGCAGACCCCATGCTTACACACACACACACATACACACACACACATGCACTTTTTACAGGTATGATTGAAACATGTATTTTCCTATGAAACTCCCAGCAACTGTGCTTACACTAGTTAAAGCTAAAGATCAGGACATTCCACTTGACGTTGGCTTTCCAAACAACACTGGACTCAACTTTTTCCCACATGGAGATGCAGGGGTTATGACTGTTTGAACCACAATCATTTCTGATTGAAGAAAGATAAATAAATCATTGAGATGAGAGCCACTCAGGAAACACCCCAATTCCTTCCATAATCAAAATCACAAGGCCCAGATTGAACCTGGTGATTTTAACACTGATCCATGGTAACACCCCTCCTAATCATATTTATTTCAATATGCTTAATTACCACTTCCTCTGTTACTGAAAACAGCATGCAGAAAAATAAGATTGTCAGTAACCTTTATCAGAAGAAATAACTTATTGTGAAATCATCACAATAGTAAATACTAGTTATAGATGCAAAACATCTTTCTTTGTGTAATAAGGAACAGTGAACAAGTCATTCAAAATACATGACTGGAAATGGTAATTATTACTTCTTTATTCTATATCAATAAGCTGACTAAGGCATGACCATAAGGTTTACTTAAGCACTGTGAGTTAGAGCCAGAGACCTAAGAAATCCCACTTTTAGATTGAGTTGCTATTCCAGCAAAATAGCTAAAGAAAAATCTTTTGCCTTGCTGTGATCAAATGCCACTAGTTTTTAAGTCCCGTGTCCCCACTTGAAGCAACACAGAGATCAGTTGAGCCTGAGTCATATCCTCTTAGATCTTGTAGCATTGTTAGCTCTGTGTCCATTTTCCTAATTCATTTATTCATTTATTTTGGTACTTTAGTGCTGTAGAGGACCATGGAGAAGACAACTAGACAAAAACCTCAACTTCCACAAACTCGTTGCCTACGGGATAGCTGTCAATTCAGGTGAGTGCTTACCAATTGTCTTTAGCACTGGCTAAGATCTAACTTCATAGTTTTTTGTTTAACTCCTCCCAATCGTGCCTTTAGATAATAGAAGCTTTCACCCTTCATCTGAACACATGAAACCTTGCATTTACATTCTTTCAATTCCTAATCTATACTTAAATGAGTTTTTCCATAATAATCTCTCAAAGATCAAAAGAAAGTTGGTCAGATTTCCCTTTGTGAATAAGTAGCTTCTTTGTAATGCAGTGATAAATACCTATTTAAATGAAAATTTTGCTATTCGTATCATTCAGAACTAAAATTGAGTTATAGCAAAAACCTCATTCATATAATAGGAAAATTGAATTGTCATTCAATGAATGTCAATATAGATGGGATAGTGTTCTTCTTTGTGTGGTAAGGATGTCTTAATCTTTGCCCTGACATTAGAGTCTAAAAAAGGAGGAAAAAAAAGAAGAAGAAGAAAAGCTTGGTCATGTGACCTGGGTTCAGAATTGTGTTGAGTTAGTGGACATAGAAGAGCCTTTAAAGGTAGAGATTGTAGGTTGTATAGGAACTGCTACTGTTACGGTTACACTTGTCATTTAAGGAGAAATTAGTATCTCTGAGCAAGTTTAGACACCCACAAAGAAGGAAAGAATGAAAGGAGAGGTAGCAATCAACTGGCTTGTGGTTTTGCCGGGCAACAAAGTCATTGAAATAAAAGACCATTGGAAAGATAAAGAGTTATGATTCGGTACTCTTTCTCTCAAACTAATTTCACTATAAAATGTTTTCCTCATTTGTTTTTCATCCTCTCATGCATTAAAAAAATGCAGAGTAAAAGGAACACTCGAACCAAATGGGAATTTAATTAAGCAACAAGACATGACAGACGGTGCCCGAGTGCCAATTAACACAACTCTGGGTGTGTAGTGAGACATGTGGGGAAGACTCTCCCCATTGATTGTCTTAAACACCGGAGCAAATTAACCCGAGATAAGCGTTGCAGAGGGTCTTTGTGGTTTGTCTTTTTAAAAAAAAAAGTGTTAAAAGAAAAATCAAGTCCTAGCTGAAACAGCTAGTAAATGGGGCGGTTAGGGACAAGGTTGGTCTAGCTGTATGTCTCAGGACCTGAAGTGGTGCAGAATACACCTGTGTACATAGAGCCTTTGAAAACAAGTACCATTACCAGGAAGTAGACTTTGGCTTGCAAACGGAAGCCGTTTCCACACTTTGAAAAGATACAAAAGCAGAGCTACAGTGCTCACAGAGCTCTGAGCTCCCTGTGGTGTGTGGAATCAGGCACAGGGCACAACCACCGAGCTCCTTGGTAAACTTGTCAGAGAAGGAATTCTAGGACATTTCTGGGCTTCCTTTAAACGCTTCAAAAGTCCTTATTTTCTCATTAAGAATAGAGATTAAACACTCTAAAGAGGCAAGAAGAATCTTATTACCATGCATAGCTTAAAGGCAGAGTCAGACTTTAAAAGAGAGTTGTAAAGATATAAAGAAAAAGGGGGATCATCAAAATTCATCAGAAAGGAGCACAGAGCATACACGAAAACATGAGTTGTGAAAGGCTTTCTTCTTAAATCTCTGGGTACATATCCTTTCTATGTCCTCATACATCCGTAGTATAAATGGATAGATAATATACATTGAATGTATCCCATGAGCAGGGCACCCTGTGGGTAAGACCTGTTGAACCCCCTGTGGCCCGTGCTGTTTCAGGGCACTGTGAAATTGAGAGTGAGCAAGATTTGACTAGGGTCATATGACCAGCTTCTTTTATAGCCCTGCTGTTGCTGGGTGTGTGAGCTCAGGTCTCTTCAGCTGGCTGTGGAATCTTGAAAGCATCAATAGCCGTTTGATTTCTCTACCTTGGTGAGATACTGTAGATTACCTTCAGGACTAAATCTGATATAGCAATCTGAAAAATACAAGGCCATTCATTCACTTGTTGTTATTGCGAGTGAGGTCAAGTCCACTCCCCCAAAGCATGGCGGATGGACTCACAGCTCTAACCAAGTTTTTGGTTCTCCACATCCTCATGGCCTTTCCCCTTGGGTACCCTTAAGAGCAAGTGTTCTCAACCTGTGGGCTGTGTGACCCCTTTGTAGGCCACATATCAGACATCTTGAATATCAGATATCACTATTACAATTCACAACAATAGGAAAGTTACACTTACGTAGTAGCAATGGAAATCATTTTATGATTATGGGTCACCACAATATTACAAACTGTATTAAAGGGTTGCATCATTAGGAAGATTGAAAACCACTACTCCAAAGTCTTCTCTTTCCTTGCTCAGATGACCCTTCTGCTGAAATTCCTCCCCCTTCATCGTGCTTCCTGGGAGGTTAAGACTTGTCTATATCAGGAACCCACTGTCTGTCCTAAATGCCATCACCTACAAGGCTCCTGCCTTACTCGATAGCTCAAGAGTGGCAATCCTCAGTTTCTGAGAGGCTCAGAGGCAGGGAGCATCTCTTGCATTTTAGTAACCTGTGTCTCTAACACAAGTAGACTATAACAGACTTGACCAAACCAGGGCAAGTGGCATGTAGCCATGTGTGTGAGGCTAAAAGAATTGATAGGAAAGGAACAAGACACAAATTCTGGGCATCGTGTGGATGAAACAGCGTTTGGGAAATGAATGGATTTAGAATGATACTAATCATTCAAGATTATAAATTCACATTCTGCTGCAAGGAGAAGAAACAGGATGTTCTTTCTCCATCTTTCCCTCCCAAGTCTGCAAAGGACATCAGTTTTCTTTCCAACCCACGTCTCTTGAATTGCTGCTACTCTGAGCTGCTCCTGAGCATCTACTGGGGCTCACCCCAGCAGGGTCAGAGCTGTATCTCCCAGCAAAGTAGCCTCATCCGGTCTGTCATGGCAACCAACCCCAGGGCTGTGGTTTCCAGCCCGACAAAGGCAGGAAGGTGGAAAGGAAACTCTTTACCTTGTCCAATCCTTGAAAAAGCAATTACTGCATTTCACATTAACTAAGAAATGTGGCTGGCAACTGTGCTTTTAGAGAGAGGAGAAAAAAATGCTAAGCCTGGGTTTCATTGCTACACCTTGCTCTTCTCATTTGTCCTTCTGCTGTATTCACGGAGGAGCAGCTGCAATGTCCCTGGGCTTATTTTATTAGCCTCGCCCATTATGCTGCTTTTGAAATAGCCAACTGGCTTAATAGGGGTGTGTAACCTTGGAAGAAATGCATGCACAGAGAAGTTTGCATGCCAGCCTCTAATTTCTTATCCGTTCCCCTAGATGTTGAACTGCAGGCTCTAATTGGTCGGATAATTAAAGGATGTAATTAGAGACTGGTGGATGTAGGCTAGGGAATGGGGTTGGGGAGGCAAAACAGTGGTATCTCTAATCAAGGGCATCACCGAAAATTCAGTGCCAGGAGCCCTTCTTCTTGCCTTCCTGCTTGCCTGCCTGTGATAAGCAGGAGCCCCCTCCAACCACTAAATAAATTGTGTTCAGGGACCTGTAACTCCACTGGTATAAAAATCGTTGTCTCACAGCCTTTACGTTCTTATTAATGTGGATCTTTCTGGGTTCCCTGGTCCATGGCAGACCTTGAAGACCCCAGCAATTGAAAAGCAGTATGTGGAGCCTGGGCTTCCATCAACGGAGGTTGTAAATTGTGACCTATGCAGCTCTTTCCGCAAATTCTGCAACTTGTGTCTGCCAGATTTCAGTGGTGTAAGATCACCCTGATTGCAACTCCTGATGAGTTGCTAAAATTAGTTCACAAACATCGATAAACAGAAGAGGGGCAGGCTGAGAAGAGAGGGTACAGCATAAAGGTCCTGAGAAAATAATGATTCGGAGCTCCCAAGGTAGAGATGGTGTCAAAGGCACCAGTTCCTTGGGATCTGACACCTAACAAGTTGCTACCAACCAGTTCCTCAGTTCCACTGAAAGTGTTCAAAGCTCCAACAGGGCTCCTTTATGATTTTTTTTGTCTGCTTCTCAATAAAAGTTTCATATTTGAACTCAGAAGTCCACAGACCACTTAAAAGAGTGTGTGCAGCATTGCCAACATAACTGGTCTCTGTAAAAGTACTTGGGTGAGAAAATAGAATTACAGGAAGAGCCACCCTCTTACAGCTTGGATCATTTGGGTGAGTGATGGAGAGACGTAGCTTGAGCTTTTACCAATATACAGCGCTGTATAGCATAGGAAGTCCACAGGGGCACACAAAGAGCTTGTTTTCAGATATTAACCCAGTTGTCACAAAGCTGCCATGTATGGTTATGGGTATTTTTTCCAAGTCTACCCATTTTACGGATGAGAAAATAGAGACAGGAAAAAAAATTAGGTAATCAAGAAGCATCCACTTTGCTATTCTTCCTGCTAGACACCAACATCCAGTCTAACATCATGGAAGTATCACAGTGGCTGGGAAGGTGAGAATTCACCCACAGCAGCATCTTCAACCCATTTCAGAGATAGCTGTGGCCATACCACAATAGTTTGTTTGCTCATACTAAAAAGGATAAGACATATATAAAAGAAAAAAAATAGAATGTCTGTAAGGGACCAAAAGCAATACTTCTCCTGTTACTTATCCTGCCTGGGCAGTCCTAGGTTTAACAGCTTTTATATTTCTAGTTTTTAGCCATGATCAAATCTAAGAGGAACATAGAGTGTTTACGCAACCAAAATGGCCTCAGGTGGTTTTTACCCTTAGGATCTGTCTTAGTCAGGGTTTCTATTCCTGCACAAACATCATGACCAAGAAGCAGTTGGGGAGGAAAGGGTTTATTCAGCTTACACTTCCATGCTGCTGCTGTTCATCACCAAAGGAAGTCAGGACTGGAACTCAAGCAGGTCAGGAAGCAGGAGCTGATGCAGAGGCCATGGAGGGATGCTGCTTACTGGCTTGCTTCCCCTGGCTTGCTCAGCCTGCTCTCTTATAGAACCAAGTCTACCAGCCCAGAGATGGCACCACCCATAAAGGAACCTCCCCCCTTGATCACTAATTGAGAAAATGCCTTATAGCTGGATCTCGTGGAGGCATTTCCCCAACTGCAGCTCCTCTCTCTGTGATAACTCCAGCCTGTGTCAAGTTGACACAAAATTAACCAGTACAGGATCCCTGGGATAACTAGGATATTACAGGTTTAATCTACTTTGTGAAGCAAAAACAAGATGGAGAGTACTGAAGGAAAGGAATGTATATTATATAAACCTTAAAGCACATAAAAGCTACAGGTAACAGAGCTCTAGCTTAGTCCCGTGGAGATGGTCTCTTGAGAGGCTACTTGGACTTCCCTCCTCCAGTGTTGTCTTCCGAGCTAAAGGAAGGGAGGAGGCGGTAAACATGAATGAGCGCTCCGGGTCCTAAGTCATCTATTCCACACACGCCAATCTAGGTTAGCTCTGTCAGATTCTCCTGTGGAAGCTAACCTAAGAGGAAACAGACTGAGATCTGCAGCTCATTACAAGGAAGAGGGGTGTCATAAAAACAGGCGAAGACAAAGAGAATTTGTTCATTGCTTTCTTCCTGACTGTTAGGTATAGATGACACATTGGGAAATCAGTCCTATAATAGAAAATGAAAACCAGCGTCTAATTCTGTGAAATGGAAATGCCCCAGTCTCCATCTCCATAAAAGATTTTTTTGGTTAATCTTGTATTCAGCCACTTTGGTGAAAGTGTTTATCAGCTACAGGAGCTCCCTGGTCGAATTTTGGAGGTTGCATGTGTATATTATCATATCATCTGTGAATAGCAATACTTTGACTTCTTTCTCTCCAATTTGAACCACCTTGATCTCCTTTAGTTGTCTTACTGCTCTGGCTAGGACTTCAAGTGCTATATTGAATAGATGTGAAGAGAGTAGACATCTTCATTAAGACATGAATTTGGTTGAGGACCCTGGAAGGACTGTTCTTCTCTGAGGAGGGTTGAAGAAAGGGTAGATTGAGGAAAGGGGAGAAGAGGGAGAGACTGGGGGGAAGGGAAACTGAAGTCAGGATGTAAATATGACAGAATAAATAAAAAAGGGAAAAGGAAATAAAGAAAATTCTTCTAAATAATAGTTGACATTGTGCAGCTATGACCACAGGCACAAAATTACCTGCAATATTCTCAAAGGTTCTGTGTGTGTGCAACATACATGCATGAATGTGCATACAGAGGCCAGATGTTGGCATTGCTGGTGTCCTCAGTGGTTTTCTGTCTCTCTGTCTCTGTCTCTGTCTCTGTCTCTCTCTCTCTCAGCCTGGAGCTCACTGTATTTTTTTTTTAAATAGACTAACTGGCCAGCATCTCCAAGTATCTACCTCTTTCCTTACCACCTCTGCCTCAACCAGTACTGAGGTTATAAACCTGCATTACTGATTATGTACATGTTGCAGATAAAACTCAAGTCTCTGTGCTTACATGGCAAGCCCTTACCGACTTCTCTGTCTCCCCATCCCCAGTATTCTCAGCCTTACATCTTCCACACCTCCAATCATAAAGAACAACCATGGAGGATGCTGTAACACACCCACAATATTTATAGCCATGTACATGTTAGCCTATACACACGTACATATATCCATATGTATATATACATAGTAGCCAGCACAGTTACTTCTTCCCATTGCAGATGCAGAAGAACGTGTGGGAAATTAACTATATCCTGAGTAATGAGTCCTTTGTTCACACTTGAGTCTGATCCCAATGGTGTGTGTCGACTGGCAGCTCATCCAGGTCTCCATGGAGGTGGCATGACTGCTGGCTTTCCAATGGAGTTTCCAAGCTAGGAAAGAGCAGCACAGAGGTAGAATCTCCAGGCCAGATCACACAGTGTCCTTGAATTTGTCCTCTTTATCTAAAATTTAAATGTACTAACTCTCAGAATCAGATATCACACTTTCCTTAAGAGTATAGAAAAAATATGTTGGTTCCACAAATACTGGCTCATTTCAATGTGCCTGATGATTTTGTAAGAGTTATCTATGCAAATGTGTGTGTAGTTGTATAAATGCACATATGTGTATGTACCTATACATATACATGTACATACATACATACTACATACATACACACATGTATGTGTTAAAACATATGAAGAGAAGAACAGAAAATATTTCTGGAAAATGTGAAGAAAATATCCCTGAAATTTTCCTGATATCAACCTGTGTGTCAAATAAACATATATTGCTGTGTATGATGCATGGTATTCTAAGATAATTCTTTCTGAATTCTTTAGGAAGCTTCATATTCTACACCCGTCATATGCCATCTTTCTTTAAGAATTATATCTATATTATAGTATCCTATATTATATTATGTTATATTATATTATATTATATTTTGTCTGTAATTACAATAATGCTATGATAAAATACTGTGACCAAAAAAGCAAGTTGAAGAGGAAAAGGTTTATTTGTCTCCATCATTGTAGGAAGTCATGGCAGGAACCTGGAAGGAAGACCTGATGCAGAGGCCATAGAGGGGTTCTGCTTACTGGCTTGTTCCTCGTAGCTTGCTCATTACAGAAACCATCCTAGAAGTGGCTCCACCCCACAATGGGGCAAAAGCTCTCACATCAATCACTAATAAAGAAAATACCCTACAGCCTGATCTGATGAAGGCATTTTCTCAGATGAGCCTCCCTTAGCCAACACAACAACAATGTTCTGATATAATAACTTACATCACTTCCAAAATGAGTAGAAATTTAATATCAAATCATGAATTAAGATGACTTTATTTGTTAATATAATTAAACACTTATAATAAGCCATACACTGTATGTTCTACTCCATTCAAGACACTGGGAGAGATGCACAAATAAATCACAATTCCTTGTAGACTGCCAGAGCAGAGACACTTAAGGTAGCAGCACAGTATTTTGAATGAACTAAAAAGATGTCTCTGACACAGCCTCTGTCCGATGTCTCCTCATCCCTAGTTATCCACATTGTGGCACACTTGTTCAACCTGGAGCGTTATCACCTGGGTCAGGCCAAGGATGCTGAAGGGCTGCTGGCTGCACTTTCCAAACTTGGCGATGCCCCAAATGAGAGCTACCTCAATCCAGTCCGCACCTTTGATATGGTGAGTCAGTCCTTGCACGTTAACCAGTCTCACCCCTGCGGAGTCATTTCTCTTCCCATCCCTATATCAAGAGCAATAGATTTCAAAAGCTTCACATAAAAGAGCTGGATAAAAGAGGTTTCTGCCAAATGCTAATATCAATTTCACCTTTCTGTTTTAACAGCTAGTTTTTCCAACCATTAATATGGCTGGAAGGATATGAGCAAGGAGAAAAACATACTCGGCTTAATTAATTTATAGTGAATATATATCCGTGATATTTTAGGTACGCAAAAACCTGTTAAAGCCTTAATATTATGGATTTTAGAAGCAGCTCCCGATCAAATTTCCTTCACTGATGTGAGATTCATAAAGCAAGCACCACCCAAACCCAGATTGAATGCTTCATTTTCAACCTGCAAATTGTTTTCTGGGTCTGTTCTCTGTGCCTTGTATCTTGGCACAAGTGTGAGCAGCTGGTTTGCCAAGCCATACACTGACTGATGGCCATTTCAAAAAGACAAGTATGTGACTCATGACACCATCACTGCTAATGTCTAGGTGCACAGAACAGCAGTGTCTCTGGGAAGAAAAAATACAGTCAGCCTCGGCATCCTATCCTTAGAGGTAAACACTTCCCTAGGCCTCAGCATCCTATCCTTAGAGGTAAACACTTCCCTAGGCCTCAGCATCCTATCCTTAGAGGTAAACACTTCCCTAGGCCTCAGCATCCTATCCTTAGAGGTAAACACTTCCCTAGGCCTCAGCATCCTATCCTTAGAGGTAAACACTTCCCTAGGCCTCAGCATCCTATCCTTAGAGGTAAACACTTCCCTAGGCCTCAGCATCCTATCCTTAGAGGTAAACACTTCCCTAGGCCTCAGCATCCTATCCTTAGAGGTAAACACTTCCTTAGGCCTCAGCATCCTATCCTTAGAAGTAAACACTTCCCTTGAGCCACTCTTACATCTCTCTTACTGGTTCATCTAAATATCTTCCATGGACTACCATATTGGAATTGAGACTATATATTTTTAATCTATTTTCTAAAAAAAAATCTCAAGGCCACACACCCCATCAATAGGATTCTCTCGGGCTGCTGTGACCTAGGCCCTTTTTATAAGTGATAGTTTTGTTCACATGTTTATTTGAGAAGGAAAATTCAGATTCTAGTTATGAGGACATTCTTCCAAGTCAAAATCTTGATTTCCTCGGGAAGGCTTACAATTCAAGGCCATTAATAAACTGAATTCCCTTTTTCTTAACTGACACCAATTAGAAGCACATATTTCATAGCTACAAATCAAAACTGCAGATGCCCGAAGCAGGCAGAGATGTGTTTAATACCATTTCCTTGAATCTCAGAATTTATCTGGCCACCTGTTTAGATCTACATTTCTTCCCCAATAAAGCTTAACAAAATTCACTGCTCACAAAAGACCCAAGAATAAATCTCAACATCTTGAATAAACTATGCAATAAATAGTATTTATTATAAATAACCTTTAAAGCAATTTAACAAGCTAATTAAGCTACTTCAAACACAGTTGTTTCAAAAATTTTAGAAGCAATATACTTTGTTAGTACTAATTAGGCTCAGAAGCCCCTCTAATTTGGGTATTTGGAGAGATGATTATCAATAACTTGAAGCATACATTAAAGCAATTCATAAGTAATGCAGTGGGGTTACATTAGACAACTGCCGGCAACTCAGACCAGTCTGTAAATACATTGCAGGGAAATGAGGAGAAATAGTCTTTAATAGTCAAAACAGAATGATTTGAAATTAACACACCATGTGCTGTTAATTGACTTCTAAAGTGCCTGAGTATACTTACAAAACAAATATTTTAAATGTTCTACGTGTACCCTCTTTCAATTTTATTCTTCTCTTCTCTTCTGTGAAGAGAAGAAAATAAACAATGGAGAAGTCCCTGTCCAAATTACTTCCAGATCTCATAGCAGCCTAAATTAATGAGGTTTTACTGACAAAAGATATAGTGTGAGTTTATTGAGCTGGTAGTTGGCTCAGAGATGAGAGCACGGGGTATGAATACTAATGACTAAGCAAGGAATATGGGAACTCACAATAAAAAACAAAATGCTTTGCAATTAATATTCTCAAAGGCTATTTAACTGTCCCTTGCACTCATGGGTCAGAATCATGCTCGTTGGAGAGTGCTGATCAGATAAGAATAGCTGTGTCCTTATTGATCACAGAGGCTTTACCAAGCTTTATTCCAAAGACCCCTGAGGTTATTTGAAGGAAATGCAAGTCATGGTTCTTCCAATTAAAAAGCCAGAACAAGGCATAGCCACCAAGGGAAGAGTGCATGAAACTGCTTTATTAGGAGTGCCCCTAAGGAAACTCTCCTTCACCCCCCAAAAAAGTGTTTATTAATGTTAAGATGCAATTAAACATGGTGAGCCACACTTTTTAATCTTAAAAAAGTAAAAACCTCGAATTTGAGCTGATTCTGCCATGTTGTTCTTCTAATGCTCTCTGGTACTGATTCAAAATAGTAGCTTTGACAAGAAAATTAACTCATGCAAATGGAAAAGTTGTGCTTAATGGCACAGTATTTTATAAAATTTGAACAAAGTAAATATCCATGGTGACACAGGGGAGAAGGAAGAATTTCACACCTAGTTTCTTGAAGTGTGTATGGACTTTGGTGAGGTCCTGTGTGTTGGCACAAAACATCCTGAATTGCTCTTTGTTTGGATCATCTAATACTGATCCTAAAAATGCAAAAATCCAAAATATGAATTTGGCGGTACTTTGTGATCTTCTAGGGCACAACCACTGAGCTATTGATGACAGTGTCAGGAATTACTGGCCTGGGTATCTCTCTGGCTCTGGTCTTCATCATGACCTCTTCAACCGAATTCATCAGAAGGTCCTCTTATGAGCTCTTCTGGTACACACACCATATCTTTGTCTTCTTCTTCATCAGTCTGGCCATCCACGGAGGAGGGTAAGCCCATTTTATAATGAGGTGTTCAGATGTATGTCTCTGTGTACACGTGCCCTGACTATAGTGAATAGAGCATCTGTGGACATTGTTGAACAAGCATTTGAGGCGTGGAATGTCAGGTTTGTTGAGCACATGCAAAGAGTGCTATATCTGGGTAGTATGGCTGCTTCTGCTTTTAGTTATTAAAGGATTCTCCACACTTATTTCCTTAATGGCTGTACCAGTTACAACCTTGCCAATGGTGAATGAAGGTTCCCTTCCTCCACACCCCCCATTCTCAGCAATATTTTAACTATCTTGACAGGCATAAGGTGAAATCTCAGAGTGGTTTAAATTTGCATTTCTCTAACTGTTAAGAATATCAATTCCTTATCTGTTTTTATTTCTTCTTTTGAGATCTCTCTGTTCAGATACATAGCCCTTTTTTAAATTGGGTTGTTTGTTTTCTTGACTCTAGTTTTTGAATCCTTTGTATGGAGTGGGTATTAATCACTTATCAAATGTACAGTTAGCAAACATTCTCTCCTACTCTGTAGATTTCCTCTTCTAGCTATTCTTTCCTTTCCTGGACAGAGCATCTTAGTTTTTTGTTGTTTGTTTGTTTGTTTTGTTTTGTTTTGTTTTGTTTTGTTTTGTTATTGTCAATGGCTGGTCTTGCTTCTTTAGTAAAAGAAACTCTGTTTAGAAACTCCTCTCCATCACATCTTGTAGGAGTCTGCCTATGTTTTCAGCTTCACATTGAGATCTTTGATCCATTTGAAGTTGATATTCATACAGAGTAAGACATAGCCCATATGGGTCTAATTTTACCCTTCTACATGTAGGCAACCTCTTCTCCGAGCATCAGTTGTTGAAGATGCTATATGTTCTCCAGTGTGCATCTTGGCATCTGTCAGATGTGAGGTGGCTGTAATTATGTGCAATTTTGTCTGCATCTTCTACGTCATTCCATTGGCCCACATGTCTGTTTTTATGTCAGTGCCATGCTGTTTTTATTACCATGTCTCTGTAACATAGCTTGAAATACGGTGTGGCAACCCCCTTGCCCAGCATTGTTCTATTTGCTCAGCATTGCTTTGACTAACCAGAGTTTTTGTTGTTGTTGCTGCTGCTGCTGCTGCTGTTGTTTTTGTTGTTGTTCCATGTGAACTTTAGGATTTTTTTCCTGTTTCTGTGAATAGTGTCTTGAAAAGATTGATGAGGTTTGTGCTGAGCCTGTAAACTACGGTTACCATCTTCACAGCATTAATTCTACCCACCTGTGAACCCAAGAGGTGTTTGCATTTCCTAGAGTCTTCTTCCGTGTCTTTCTTCAAAGACTTAAAATTCTCTCTGTAGGTCTTTCACCTCCTTGGATGGGTTTAATCCTACACATCTTTGATACTATTGCTAATAGTGCTTTAATAACCTCTTTTTCAGCTTCTTTGCTTTCTTTTGCTGTATATAGGAAGGCTACTGATTTTTGTAAGCTGACTTTAGAAATCTTAGTGCAATCCTCTTTTAACATGGAAAGTATTCCTATAATCCCCTAAATCCACATTTTCTGCACTCACACCCTGGGTATTGAACCACAAGTCCATCTCAATGGGCAGTAACTTGGCTGAAGTTAGGATTTAATGCACAAATAATATTTCACAAGGAGAATTGTTGAGTTATTTCAACATTGCTGAAAGGCTTATTTATGGATAAAAACCTATTTAATCTTCTCAGCTTGACATATTCTACAACTACTATTTACATCAAAAGCGATTTGCAAATTCTATAAAAAAAATGCCAAGTAGACATAAGATTGTTGGAAGGCATAAAGCTCACTAGTCTGCCTATTATCCCAATGGTATAAGTGAAAAAATTAAACTTTTTAATATTTTTAACAGCATACATATGGAATGACCTGGAATCTCTTCTAGATAGCATGGGGAAAGTTATCAAACATCTAAGGATATAGGTACTGAAATGTATGACATCCACAATCTGGCTCCCATTTACCACTCATCCACCCGGGCATCATTTGGCCTGGAGGTTCACAGATTGTCCTGCTTACCTGATTCAAAGTGATGTCATCAAGCTTGCATGACTTGCATGGAACAGAGTCAAAGCCTAACATATCTTCTGTAGCTGACACCAGGCAGTTTCCAAGAGCATTGACCACTACTCCACAGACAAACACAGCATCTCTGTGATGTTGATGTTGCCCAGTCTAGGAGAACCTAATTTCTCAAAACAAACCAGCGCATCTTATCCATAAGTACCTAGGAACTGAGCCACTCCAGGGTTCTATTATCTAGGTGTATGGTTCTTTGCCGTAAGAATACAAGCCAGTAAAGCCATCCTGAGAGTTGATGCCTAAGCAATTTGCAGAGGTCAACAGACTCAAGCCAGTAAGATTACAGGACTCTTTATCTAGTGCTCCATCCATTCAGACTTCTCTTTCTACTTTTAAATTTATCAATACAGCCTCAAAGACACATTTCAAAGTGACCTGTTTTGACCTTGTCTAAGCCTGCTAGTAATCACTAAGCCTGCTAGTGATCACCGGGGGGAAAAATACCATTATTCTGGGCACTTCTTTTGACTTATTCACTTGAAACTTCTAAGTGCTCAGAAACAAGCTAAGAAGGGTAGAAGTTAAATCAATCCGCAGAAGAAGCCAATCGTACAAAGTTGGCCAATTAGCCCAAATCAGCAATCAGAATGAGATGAAACCTAATTAAATTCAACAGTCTACAAAAGGATGTGTTCAAACAATTTCCTTCATTATGAATTCTCTAATATAGACACTTTCAATGTGACACAGGATACCACAGAGGGGCACTTCTTTTCTGGGATCTTCAAAGTTACCCAAAGCTTTCTAATGCCTATTTTTAAAGATGCTGGGGGAAGTGAGTGACAGCCCAAGTTTTAAGAGATGGGAGTGTTGTTTTGGAACCCACTACTGAGTATAAATCTGTGTAAAGATATCGCACAAAATCAGCTTGACATTTTTATGCTTTCCCCCCCCTCTCTCTCTCTGCATGTGTGTGTGTGTGTGTGTGTGTGTGTGTGTGTGTGTGTGTGTGTGTTTCTAAGTCGCATCATTCGAGGCCAAACTCCAGAGAGTCTCCGGCTGCACAATGTCACGTACTGCAGAGACCACTATGCTGAATGGCAGGCAGCTGCCTTATGCCCTGTACCTCAATTTTCTGGCAAGGAACCTTCGGTAAGAGTGAATCCAGGAGCTTTTTAAAAATAACTGTCCCCACAGTTAAAATAACTAGAGCTTTAATAGGCTTGAAAAAAATAACCGCCCATGTCACCACTTGACGAAGCCATCTCTTTATTAAGTGGGCTAATGGAGAAATCGAGTTATGGATAATTTCAAAAGAGATTTACTGCCAAAAGCACTTTGTTCAGCTTTGAAATGTATTCTACTCCGGCTTAAATATGGATGTCTGATATTGCAAGGCTTCATAACAGCAGAGTAATGACTCTGAGGGCATTAGCCTCATGGTTCACCACCCGCTACACCCTTGCTATTCCTCAGTCTATCTCCCGGGTAACTGGGAGGACCCAGTCTTTTCCTAGGTTTACTGTGTCTCTTTCTACAACTTTGGTGATCAAAAGAATTAAGGGTGCCCAGTTACTTTTGCTATAACTAATTTCTGTTTTAGCCAAAAATAGATTTTACCAACTTAAGTATTAATTTAGTGATAGTGTCCACAGATTTTGAAAGTAATGTTTTCTGTTTTCTGGGTATGCAGCAGTTGTTGACTTAGGTAAACAAAAATAATACTCCCATCTGGACTCTGATATATTAGGAAAGTACAAACCTTTGGTTTAACTGGTGGTTGATATATGACAGATAATAAATGAAGTGACTGCATTACAAGTAGGAAGAGGTTGGCATGTGACTTAGGTGATGGAATGCTTGCCTAACATACACAAAGCACTGAGTTTGATCCCCAGCACCACACAAACTATGCCTGTAATCCCAGTACACAGAAAGTGGAAGCAGGAAAGTCAGAAGTTCAAGTTCATCAGCAGCAACATAGGGAGTTCCAAGAGAACCTAACCATCCTAAAGACAGGAGACTTTGTCTCAGAACAAACAAAAATAGAAAACAAAAAAGTTGGAGAGAACAAGTACCCAAGATGTGTTACTCTTTAAAATAGGGGTAATGGACTATGGTCACGCATAAGCCATCAGAAGAATGGAAATAGCCATTTCTTTAAAAATTTACAAATACAATAAATTCAATGCCATATTTTAAGGGTAAAAGTAGTAGGAGAAATGTTTAAAACTGAGAGATGTGAAATAGATGTGCCCATTAGACTGTGGTTCCTTTAATGGCCAGTATAGATTGTCTCTGTCTTAAACTCAGCTCTCTGTAGCCACTACCTGGCCTGTATATTAATGAAGAAAATGAATACCTCTCTAAAATTTTCAGCCACAGCATCTCCATTTAAAAAAAAATCAATACTCTCCCACACTTCATGAATACAGACCAGGGCCTGCTCCCACCAGTGTGCGCTAGCATTAATTATGATTAAAAGGGGGAACTTGGCCATCTCTTGCTAACTCCCCTGCTACACCTCCTTGCACATCCAAACTCACACCATCACTCTTTTCCATTATTTTTAATGGATCCTGATTCAAAGCATGTGTGGGCTGTGCAATTACCGTTTGGCTAGACTGTACGATACTCCCTCTGATGTCTTATTGACTCTGAATCAGAAAGGCATTCCAAGGACATGGGGGGGGGGGTTCCGTGCTCCACTACACTGGACCTAGCTCATCTTAGTAAGGCTTCATATAGTCCTCCTTGCCTCTCTTTTCCTGGGGCACTTTTTTAATGAAGATTTTATCTGTAGAATATTTGTCAGCTGATGCCATGTTGAATCTGAGAATCTTTTTTCTGTCACCTTGTATAAGCTGGCCAGAGAAATCTGCTGCCCTAGTTTCTACCTCAATCTCACAGGCACACAAACCTGCAGATCTGAGAGTTGCTCATGCAGTCAGTCTAATGTCAAAAGATGCTTGGTCCTCCTTAGCCAAGAAATTAGCTCATTTACCTGTAGAGAATAATCATATGGCTCTGGGTTTCCTTTTTTAGTTGTTTGTTGGTTTGTTTGGGTTTTTTGTTTGTTTGTTTGTTTTTTCACTTTCTATGGATGATATTAATGGTCAAAGGGAAATCTTGAATGAGGGTAGAGTCAATCACTGAATTTCATCAAGTGGTGAGTTCTCCTGCTTGCTCATCTGTAGACAGACACAGGACTCTGACATGGGGGCCTGCCCCTGGAAAGCTTATTGTCTACAGCAATCATCTATTCATAACCACATACATAAAATAAACTCAAAGCCAGCCTGACCTTATTTTCTGGAAGGAATAAAAGTAGAGGAATCATGTTTCATTGCTATCACTGTTAAGTCAACACGATTTTATTTCTGTAATAATGCAATTGCTGTACTATGGTTTTTCTGCGTGTTTTTGGAGACTAGAATAAGAAAACTAAGAAGCCATATGAATTTTCAGTACTAAAAAAACTGACACACTAAACAATTATTTTTTTCTTATGACTAATATTCTTTTTTTATTAGATATTTTCTTTCACTAAACAATTCTTACCCTTTGTTTAAGAGCTAGAGAAAGTAAGGTGGAGGGTTTCAAAGGGTTGCCTCTGATACAGAGGGCATTCCAAGCAAAGTCACACCTGGCGTAAAAAAGCTCCTGACTTTGTGGCAAGTTGTAACACTTCTTTTCCATATCCTATGGCCTTCCTTCGGATTCTCTGACCTTCTTCCAAGAATTCCTTAGCCAGTCCTCTGCAGCTATCTGCAAGTACGTTTTCCCAGCGCCATTTTTATCCTTGTAAATAAACCCAAAACATTTAAGAGCTTGGCAAGAACTTCAATGAGAATTTTCTCCAATCATCTCCCGGTTTGAAAAATACAAAACTCAAATATGAAAATAAAGCATGAGATGTGAGCCAGGGAGATAGTGTCTTAGTCAGGGTTTCTATTCCTGCACAAACTTCATGATCAAGAAGCAAGTTGGGGAGGAAAGGGTTTATTCGGCTTACACTTCCATACTGCTGTTCATCACCAAAGGAAGTCAGGACTGGAACTCAGGCAGGTTAGGAAGCAGGAGCTGATGCAGAGACCATGGAGGGATGTTCATTACTGGCTTGCCTCCCCTGGCTTGCTCAGCCTGCTCTCTTATAGAACCCAAGATTACCAGTCCAGAGATGGTCCCACCCACAAGGGGCCTTTGCCCCTTGATCACTAATTGAGAAAATGCCTTGCAGTTGGATCTCATGGAGGCATTTCCTCAACTGAAGCTCCTTCCTCTGTGATAACTCCAGCTGTGTCAAGTTGACACAAAACCAGCCAGTACAATTGACCCCTTGTCAACTTGACACACAAACACATCACTAGTAAGCCTCAACCCTTACATTCTTATTCATCCCAAGATCTAGACAACTTTAAAAGTCCCACTGTCTTTACATATTAAAAGTCAATCCCTTTAAAATGTCCAATATCTTTTAAAATCCAAAGTCTTTTTACAATTAAATGTCTCTTAACTGTGGGGTCCACTAAAATAGTTTCTTCCTTCAAGAGGGAAAACATCAGGGCACAGTCACATTCAAAAAAAAAATCAATCTATAACCATCCAATGTCTGGGATCTAACTCACGATCTTCTGGGCTCCTCTAAGGGCTTGGATCACTTCTCCAGCCTGCCCTTTGTAGCACACTCGTCGTCCTCTAGGCTCCAGATGCCTGTACTCTACTGCTGCTGCTGCTCTTGGTGGTCATCTCATGGTACTGGCATCTCCAAAACACTGCATGACCCCTTCAGTCCTGGGCCTTCAATTGCAACTGAGGCTGCACCTTCACCAATGGCCTTCCATGGCCTCTCACAGTGCCAAGCCTCAGCTGCTTTTCGTGACCCCTTCATGCCTTCAAAACCAGTACCACCTGGGTGACCCTTACATATTACCAAGTCCCGCTGCAGCAGGAATACAAACTTGGCCATCTCTGGAACACAGCCTCTTTGTGCTTTCAGAAAACACTTCCCAGAAAATGTCACCTCAATGATGCTGGTCTCTTTGTTTGTTTGTTTGTTTGTTTTTGTTTTTTGAGACAGGGTTTCTCTGTGTAGCCCTGGCTGTCCTGGAACTCACTTTGTAGACCAGGCTGGCCTCGAACTCAGAAATCCGCCTGCCTCTGCCTCCCAAGTGCTGGGATTAAAGGCGTGTGCCACCACGCCTGGCTTGCTGGTCTCTTTTTAAGCACCGCTAATTTCTTAGCTCCAGCTAACCAGCATCAATAGTCCCAGTAATGCAAAGTTTTTGCTTTAGTAGTTCTGGTATCTTGTTAATCACAGCTGATTCTTCAGCCCCAGCTAACCAGAACTACAGAATCTTCACAATCAAAACAGCAATGGCCCTGAAAAGTCTTTAATTTTCCCTCTGAAATTTCACAAGCCAGGCCTCCATCTTCTGCACTGTTCTCAACATTATCTTCCAAGCTCCTACAAAACATCTGACAGAGCTCTTAACAATGAATGGATCTTCAAGCCCAAAGTTCCAAAGTCCTTCCACAGTCCTCCCCAAAACATGGTCAGGTTGTCACAGGAATACCCCACTCTGCTGGTACCAATTTGTCTTAGTCAGGGTTTCTATTCCTGCACAAACATCATGACCAAGAAGCAAGATGGGGAGGAAAGGGTTGATTCGGCTTATACTTCCATACTGTTGTTCATCACCAAAGGAAGTCAGGACTGGAACTCAAGCAGGTCAAAAAGCAGGAGCTGATGCAGAGGCCATGGAGGGATGTTCATTACTGGCTTGCTTCCCCTGGCTTGCTCACCCTGCTCTCTTATAGAACCCAAGATTACCAGTCCAGAGATGGTCCCACCCACAAGGGGCCTTTCCCCCTTGATCACTAATTGAGAAAATGCCTTACAGCTGGATCTCATGGAGGCATTTCCTCAACTGAAGCTCCTTCCTCTGTGATAACTCCAGCTGTGTCAAGTTGACACAAAACCAGCCAGTACAGATAGCTTAGCCAATAAAGTGCTTTTTATGCAGGTATAAGGACTAAAAGTATAAAAGCCTGGCACAATAGAGAGTGCATGTAATCTGAACACTGGCAGGAGAGATGGGCAGATCCTTGGGGCTCACAGAGCAATTGTCTTAGTCTGATCAGTAAACCTAGTGAGAGATGCTATTTCAAAAAAAAAAGTAGAAGGCTCCAAAGTTCACACACACACACACTTCACGATGTATCTGATTATACAGAATAAAAGATGGGAGCATGGTCTCCCCATCTGTACAGTGTTGTCTATGCTGATGCTGATCCCCACAGCTGGACCACTTTTCTAGCATCACTTACTGGCTATATCTCACCCTCACTCCTGAACTTTCAAGGGACTCTGGGAGCATCACAGTATAAATAAGCCGCCCTATCTCCTCATGGAGCAATTTATATAGTAGAATAGAGATAGAGCCTAGGATTAATGGCTTACATTCTCCTTCCTGACTAACCATGGAAAGAAAAATAACCCTTTTCATTTCATCAATGTGGAGAAATCAGAGGCCGTGGCTGATTTGGCGCCAACAAAATGAGCTATGTGATGTCTAAAGCATGTGTTTTCAAATGGATACGGAAGATTATTTGTGAAAATACACAAAGACCATGTGAATATCTTTGCAAATCTTTCTGTCCTGCAGAAAGAATTGTTGCCTGCATTCCTCTACATGTCCAAACCATTTCTTAAAATACTTTCAAGCATAAGGAAGCTCTGGCTTTGCTTACTTGGTCCAGCTCCATCCTTCTGCTACTTCCCTGTTTTGCCTTCTCTGACCATCTTCACTGCCTTACCCTAGCACGAGTGGACCTAAGGCTTTATTCTCCCCTCCATTCTGAACGTGTTGTTGAATCCCACTAAGGTTGAAATGAGTAAGTAGGTCAACTTGCTTTGTATTGCCCGAATAAATCATAGCCTTTGTCAAGCAAGCAAGAGGACCTTAGGAAAGAAGCAGAGAGAGCTGATGGGTGAAGACAGAGATCCTGCAAACAGCCAAGACTGACGAAAACAGAAAGGAATTAAAAATAGGAAAGATAATTTAAAAGAAATTAAAAAGTTATGTCAAAGAGCTGGTGAACTTGGCGACAGAGCCAAGGCCAGTAAGGAAATAATCAATGACCAGAGTTGAAATAAAACACAAACTCTAATCAGCTTCCAAACGCTGACACCATTGCATACACTAGCAAGATTTTGCTAAAAAGGACCCTGATATAGCTGTCTGTTGTGAGACTATGCTGGGGCCTAGCAAATACAGAAGTGGATGGATCACAGGGCCCCCAGTGGAAGAGCTAGAGAAAGTACCCAAGGAGCTAAAGGGATCTGCAACCCTATAAGTGGAACAACAATATGAACTAACCAGTACCCCCCCCCCCCCAGAGCTCGTGTCTCTAGCTGCATATGTAGTCGGCCATCAGTGGAAAGAGAGGCCCATTGGTCGTGCAAACTTTATCTGCCTCAGTACAGGAGAACACCAGGACCAAGAAGTGGGAGTGGGTGGGTGGGGGAGTGGGTGGGGGAGCAGGTGAGGGACTTTTGGGATAGCATTGGAAATGTAAATGAAATAAATACCTAATTTAAAAAATAAATAAGTAAAAACACAAACTAAAAAAAAAAAGGAGGTGTCCTCCCCGTTCCCATGATCTTATGAAAGAACTAAGGTCGTGGTAGATTTGGAATGGCAAAGGGGAAATTTAAGAACCTCTCCCAAGACTTGAGATCCAATAAGGAACTGAGAACCAGCCCAGCCTCCCAAGATAACTCAAATTGATTCCCAGAGAACCATAGTTTATTTTTTGTTTTGTTTTCCTATAAGATTAAAGCAGGATTAAAAAACAAAAAACAAAAACCTTGACATTCTAAAATTCAATAAGCTCAGGAGGCTGATGTTTTACAAAGCAAGTC
Organism: Mus musculus; assembly: GCF_000001635.26. Taxonomy (NCBI): domain Eukaryota; kingdom Metazoa; phylum Chordata; class Mammalia; order Rodentia; family Muridae; genus Mus; species Mus musculus. The sequence goes on along the minus strand of NC_000083.6, from coordinate 3,672,935 downwards.
TCTGGACATACCCTGGTGTTAGATAGCACACAGTAGGACTCCATTTCTGCTGTATGGTAAATATTCAGGCAAGGCAGCTGAGACCCTGTGAAAACAGGCTGTGTACCAAGCCTGTCTAGGCCCACATCTTCTCCACATACTTTCTCATGTCCAAGGGATCATTTGATCAGACTGTGCCTCAGTTTCTTTCTCTATGAAATAAATAGGCTATCATATACCTTGCAAGATTGTTTGACATTGAACGACAAAAATCATACATTCCCATCCTTCCTGTCTACTGGAGAAAGACCCCTCGTGTTATATGCAACACCTGAGGCAAGTGTAGGCTTTAAAATATGGTCATTCATAATGCAGAACTCAAGAAATAAGAGTAGTAACATTTTTAAGCATGAAAATATTCCTAATCATATCTCTCCAGATGATTGTTGATGTCTTTGTTCTGATCCTCTGAGACAAAATCTAGCTTGATCTTTTTCATTCCACATAACATTATAGAAGGTAGAGGTATGCACAGGGGAATGTGGCAGTGTGAGTGTCTGTATTCAGACAGATTCCCTACTTGGGAGGCATTATTGGCCCCCAGAATTACTATTTGAAACTCCTTATGTTGGCTAAAAGGATGCTTTTTCTATAAGCCTTTGACTTTGGCTGCTTGGGAGCATTTACAACGCTAGCATACAGAACATAAACATCAACCTGCTTTCTTATTTCTTTACAAATTCAATTATTTCTAATTACATAAAGGCATCATTGATCAAGGAAGCATAAAAACCAATAGAGGAGAATTTAATCTCTTAAATAAGCTTGTAGACTTTAAGGAATAATTAAATGCTATTGTATTTAGTACATGGAGACATCTTTGCTGTTGATAGCTGGGCCAAAGTTGAGGGAAATATCTTAGTCCCGTCATGCTATATATTGATATAGTTCGAACTAGAAATTTTGGATTCTATTTTAACTTATCTCTCTGTGTCTCTGTCTCTCTGTTTCTCTCACTGTCTCTTATTTTCTGTCTGTCTATGTGTCTCTCCCACCTCCCTCCCTGCCCCTCCCCTTTTTCTCTCCATCTCTCTCTTTTCCCCACTCTCTCTGCAGGCCTGGAAATGGGCTTTGGGTCCTGTGGTCTTGTATGCGTGTGAAAGAATAATTAGGTTCTGGAGATCTCACCAAGAAGTTGTCATTACCAAGGTATGTGTGTAGCTTTATGTCTGAATAAAAGCCTGAGTGTAGATGAAAATTTTTTATTAGCCCAAGTTTTTAATTTGCCATTTTTATTGCAGAACTGCCCGTAATTTAGAGGCTCATCTTCTGGTCTAATAATTGCTTGTATCGGGAGCATCTTTCAGTGTGACCAATTTTACTGGAGACAGGGATCAAAGCTCCATGCTGTTATTCGGAATTCTGATAAAGGCTTACAGCGTAGAACTGGAGTTAGCCATATTTCTCTTTATTATGGTTTCTCTCTAGTGAGGAAAAGACAGGAAACTACTAAGAATGCTTTACAATGATCGTAGTAACTTTAAATAGCCCATAGAGGTGGGATTTCGCAAACATGCCAGCATCATCCACACAGCTTCAAGCATATGCGTTCTTAACCTGGGTACTGAGCATGGGCTTGGAATGCAGCCACAGGTTCAGAGCATGGAGGGATGCTAAGGTTCAAGATGACAATGATGGAATGGCATGCTGCTCTACCCTGTTTAGTGTTATGTGCCTTGGAGGCACTTCTCTGCCTTGCTGTATTTCATGCTGGAGGAAGATAGGAACAGATAGACAGAAAAAGCATATCTCACAGGTTAACAAAAGTACAAATGCCAGGTGTAGTGGCACACGCCTTTAATTCCAGCACTTGGGAGGCAGAGGCAGGCAGATTTCTGAGTTCTAGGCCAGCCTGGTCTACAGAGTGAGTTCCAGGACAGCCAGAACTACACAGAGAAACCCCGTCTCGGAAAAAAAAAAAGTACAAAGTATGCTACCCACTCCTGAGTGTTAGCTAGTGCAGTTTTAACCAAATACGTACACCGTTCACTGTCACATTGAAAGAAGATGGACAGGCATTCCTATTTCTGCTTTTACATGTTTCTGTGTTTCTGAGTTTAAGCTTAGAACCGTAGAAGGTCAATCAAGCCTGGAACAAGTGTGGAAACCTAGATCTGTTAGCAGGAAAGCACATAGTAGGTCCTTTAGAGGCAGTGTCGGGAGGGCAAGCAGAAATCTGGAAGTAAAGATAAAAATGCTGTGAAGGACTCTTCATGTAGAAAAGTGTCATACCAGTATCCACATACTGGATCGTGTTCTCATATGCATTTACTACAAAAGACACGAAGGTGTACAGATATTTTTTCATAAGGTAATGGATATATATGAAGGGCAAATGTTCCTTCCCTCAGATGATCGTTAGTGTAAAGTCCTTGGAGAAGCTTCACGGGGCTTCCCTATACCAAAAACTTAGCACCAAGACAATATTTAGTCAAACTGAACAAGTAAAACATTTTGGGGAGAGATAAAAGATCAATATTTTTCCCCTCAGCATGAAGAAAATCTCAAATTATTGCTACATTTTTTTACATGAAGATGATGTGGTAACTATTTTAATAAATGCAAGTAAAATTATGAGATCTCCTTCCATGACAGCTTATATTCAGTTGGAAATGGTTAGCTGGGCTCAGGGACGCTTGGTCACGTGGGGCATGGAGTCATGTGCTGCCCTACTGCTTTCCTGCACAGTTATTAAAAGTCAAGTGCAGCACCCTGCGCCATGAACGCTGTTATCACTCAAATTGCAAGCCTAGGCATAAAAGTGCTGACAAATTATACATCAAAAAAAAATCCAATTAAAGATTTCGTATGGACAGAAGAATGTGCTCTTGTCATTTTACCTGAGTGAGAATCCCCTTGGCTATCTTGCTCTGTTGTAGGTGGTGAGTCACCCATCTGCAGTCCTGGAACTTCACATGAAGAAGCGAGACTTCAAGATGGCACCTGGACAGTACATCTTCATCCAGTGCCCATCTGTCTCCCCCCTGGAGTGGCACCCCTTCACTCTCACCTCCGCTCCCCAGGAGGACTTCTTCAGTGTACACATCAGAGCCTCAGGAGACTGGACAGAGGCGTTATTGAAGGCCTTTAGAGTAGAGGGACAGGCTCCCAGTGAGCTCTGTAGCATGCCGAGGTGAGACCTGCCCCGCCTCCCCGCCCCCACCCGCCCCAGGTCACTGTTATATACAAGCTGTGCTACTTCAAACGGGAAAAATATCTAAATGGATGAATAAACTGTCCAGTTTGGCAATAGCTTTATATTAAGCTGCAAGCTTGAGTTCGTTCAAAAAAATAATAATAATTGAGAGTCTTCATCAGATGTATAATTTAGGAGAAGCGAATACATTTCTGTAAAAATAAATAAATGTTCAACAAAAGTAGGTGATGATCCAGGGAGACGGAAGAGTTTCCTTTCCAGATCCAAAAGCAGCTCTAGTCTAATTATGTGCAGCCTGCCATGAGTCAGACAACTCCCTCTGCAAGCTCTCTCCCAGCACAGACTGAGTTTTCAGGCTGTGTTTGCAAAGGTTGGTCTCTGGAAGAAGGATAGTTTATTCTGCTCATGCTGGACTTAACCCATACCATTCCTGTATGACTGCATAGTAACATATAGGAAGCTTATATAAAGACTCCTCGTTTCTGTAGCCCTCTTTTCAGATACACAGTATAAGTTCCTGGAGTTAGGGCTTCTTTATATTCATCAGAGGGAGGCATGATTCTGGCCGTACCACTACCCTATTCAGAAAAGCCTACACGTTTGACCCAAGTCACTGTGAGAATGATCATGTCTTGCCTCATTTAAGTGAACAAGCAGGTTAGTTCCCAATCCTATAGGACCATTAAATAGTACATGAAGTCCACAGATAGGACCCCAGAAAAACAAGAAGACATAAAAAAAATATGAAAAAAATAAATTAAAAACAAAATATTTCAATGAAGCATGAGAAAAAATAATGTCTATTTGTACCATTCTTGGGGGACATTGGCCACCACGCATTTATTTAGTTAAAAACACAGTTGTACATACATACATGGAAGTTCCTGCAGATGACTATCTTCCTTCTGTATCTACACAAATGCCAGACACATAAGGATAACATAACAGAAAAAAGTTAACATGTTCACCAAATATGTATCCTTTAGCTCATTGAACTTGACAAATCTTTTTGTCAACTGCTAGCCTCTATAGGCATGCACAAACACACATGTGTGTATCCCCACTCACATACCAACACATATGCAGACACACACTCACATATACGCACATAGATAGAGCACACGAACGATAAAATGATAGAAAAGTTTTCCAAAGAGTACCTATTCCAATTGCAAGGGTGAGATAAATGTAGACCACCCCTCCAAAATAAATCTAATAATGAGGTTCAGAGCTTGATACATAGGAAGGAAGAAATATATAAAATATATTCTAAAGAAAGCAAAAGGTAAGATCCTTACAGACTGCAGTAAGTCACTGAGAAGAATTGTCTCAAACTGAACCCTGCCGCTGGTATAACAAAGTGTCTTGCAGGTTGACACTTTGCAGAGTATGAGCAGGCCTCAGACAAGGGCATGGAAAAGCTCTCAATTCTAAATAATTAGACAGATATATGTATGTGTGTGTGTCTCTGTGTGTGTATGCTTCTGGTAAGATGGCCATTTTCCCTATATTAACCCTACCAATCCATGAGCATGGGAGATCTTTCCATTTTCTGATATTTTCCTCTGGCATTGGATGCTCTTTCTCTTACCTGGACTGCCTGGTTGGACCTCAGTGGGAAAGGATGTGCCTAGTTCTGCTGGGACAAGATGTCCCAGGGTGGGGTGGTATGCAGGGAAGGCTCCCCTTCTCCTCAGAAAAGAAGAGAAACAATTTTGGAAGGGATTTGGAAGGGTGGGACAGGGAGGAGAGGAGGCAGAGGCTGTGGTTGGGATGTAAAGTGACTAGAAAATAAATTATTGAAAAAATAATGGAGCAAAAAAATTAAGTTTTATATATATATTTCTGCAGGCTTTGAGACATAGGTCTCCTCTGAATTTAATGGATATCTTTTTAAAATTTGTGTCAAATAATCACTGATTATTAATTATAATAATAACCAACAATAAGATGCCTTAATCAATGGATAAAGTTTCTATTTGTCAATCTATTTATCTAATTATTTATAAAATAATCAACGTGGGCTAAGATACTAGCACTTTCTGGTTAATGACCTTTATTTTATTCTTCTATTTCCATATATCAATATGTAATTAAGCCTTATTATTTAAGATTAATTCAAGGACAGTTTATTTAAATTATTAGGAAGTCTGGGATATGGAATATTTTTAAATTAATCCATTTGAACTTTCATGAACACATACTAAAGCCCAAATGGGTTAACCCCCACCCGCTCTGTGCAGGTGACGGGCTCTCCTCAGGGAATGGTTATGAATGACTTAGAAACCTTTTCATTAGCATATCTTTGTTCATATGTAAATGTGTACTTTTGGAATAATAGGAGTTATTTAATACATTCGGCCTACTGAAATGCTCTAAATATTCCCTTTACAGTTGACTCAACAAATTGCTGTTGAACAGTTCCAGACTGTATCGTAAGCAAGACACCAAATACGAAATGAGCAAAATCAGACCTGTTTCCCACATCCAAAACCTGGAAACGTAGAGGTCGTGATAGACAGGACTAAATCCTGAGCACCCATCGTATAAACGCTAATATTCAGCTATGGGAAGGAAGGGCATATGAGGGAGTTTCTCTGAGTCACAGGGGTCCAGGCAGACTTCCCTAGGGAAATAAAGATTAGACAGGACCTAGAGGAAAGGTATTATGTCAGCAAGTAGAAAGAGGGGAAATTTCAGGTATTCCATGGGAAAAGATCTTGTGTGTCAGAAGGCAATACTGTGTGGTATTTAGGTAATACAAGAAAAGCCAACATGGAGAACCAGGAAAAAGATTGAGAGGAACCCAGTGGCCGGTCTGCATAAGAACATCTTATTTATTCAAAGAACATGTTTATCATTATAAAGAAAAATTGCTAAGGAAAGGCAAAACATTTTACTGCCCCTGGACTGATGAGCATAAAGGATTTTTTTTTAGCAAATATGATGGAAAATAGAGAGTTTTACAAGTTGTACTTAACTGACAAATTATTTTAAAATTATGTTTACTCTGAACAAATCGCCTCCATTAGACTAAAATGATATAAATATATAAACATGCAAACAAACAAATGAAAATGAGGGGGGGAGTTCACCATGAAAAGAAAACACATATCCTCTAAGCCCCTTTGAAGTATCTCCTTTGCCTTTGATTGGCAACTGAGGGAAAGACAGTCATGGAGGCTCTTCATGCAGGCGTCCCAATGCTCACAGTTGACAGGAGCTCCCAGAACTCTAACAGGAGCAAGCCATGTTGACGAGGAGCCACAGCAGGCGATGACAAGCTTTGCCCTCCCTGGCTCACGTGGAGCGTGTGTGTGTGTGTGTGTGTGTGTACATGAGTACACATGTTCATGGGAAGGCTGGAAGGTTGCCTCCTTGATTACTTCTCTACCCTAGTTTTTGAGACAGGTTTTCATTTGCCTGAGACTTACCATTAGGATAGCTTGGCTTGCCAGAAAGCTAGAAGGATCTGCCTGCTTCTGCCTTCCTCACCCTGGGATCACAGGCTTGCTGCCATGCTTGGCTTTTTATGCAGGTCCTGGGAAATAAACTGAGGTCCTCATGATGATGTAGAAAGCACACAACTAACCAATTTATCCTTTTCCCACCCCAAAAGAGGGAATCTTTAAATGCCCTAGCAACCTTCAGCCCACATTTGCTGACCCACACTATGAAATTGACTAGCTTGGGATGTCTTTGTGTCCAAGAGGGAGACGTTCTGAAGGTCAACCGAACTGCATTCTATGATTCCAGGCTAGCAGTGGATGGGCCCTTTGGAGGCTCTCTGGCAGATGTATTTCACTACCCCGTGAGCGTGTGCATTGCAACGGGAATTGGAGTCACTCCCTTCGCCTCTCTTCTGAAGTCTGTGTGGTATAAGTGTTGTGAATCACAGAGCCTGCCTGAGCTGAGCAAGGTATGGAAAAATCATTAGGTCACCCTTCCATAGAGTGAAAGGTTCAACACCCTCAAATCTCTCCTCTGCCGATTCTTGGGGAGGATTTTAATTAACTATGAGGGATAAACTCAAGGATCCTTAACTATACTTATGTTCTTAAAAATCTCCATTCAGTGTTACATTTATGAGCAGGGTTATGTCTAATCTTGTTAAAGATGACAAGACATAAATTTTATTGCTTCATTGCCATTACAGGACATGTAATTGCTCATCTCGATAAAATGTGGACAGGCTGCAAATGGCTATGTGACTGGGCTGCAGTTAGTCATATTAACAGGCGGGCTTCCCCCTCACCTCTTTAGCTCCACTCAGTGGCTGATGGTATTCAATTCCACATCTTTTCTCCATGGCCTCTACTAATAGACGTTGTTATTCTTTTCACAATGGTGTTGCCACATGGCACCGAGTCCTCTTTGTGATTTCTTGTATGTTCTTGGACTAGGCTTCTCCATTTCTTTGTCCTATCCAGTGTGAGAAACCATCTCATACTTTGACTCTCCCAAGGTGAAATGAGCCTTCTTTTCCATCTCCTGAAAGTTTAATAATTGACTCTGTAAGATACTCTGTAATTAACAGAAGAAAAGATACACCAATTTATTGATGTGTTAGCTGATAGGAACCATGCAAAGTTCAATACTCAGAGAGGGCAGGTGGTGGAAGCCTCAATAGCCTTTTCTTTGGCTCCTATGGGCAAGTTTATAGTAAGTGACTTTTAGGGGAGATGAATGAGCCTAAAGAACAAATATTTGGAACAAACCTTGCCGTGTTCTGCCAATGGTGTCAACTCCCTATTCTCCGTGAGACCTGGTATTTTAGAAAATTCAGCGTCTAGGTCAGCAGCAGAGTTACACAGAAAGACCCTTCCCTGCCCTCAGTAGTGGCAAAGTGGGGCAGGTGATGAAGGTCAGGGGAGGAATTGGTTATCCTCAGCTCAGACCACTCATCATGCTAATATGCCACACTCTGGACTTTCATTCTCTGAACCTAAACAGTCTTAGGACCAACATGGGGTACTACAAGAGCAGACGAAAAGTTGGATATGTATCTTAGGGTTTCTATTGCTATGACTTGAGAGGGAAAGATTTATTTCATCTTAGAGATCCATGTAATAGTCCACCTTGGAAGAAAGTCAAGGCAGGAAGTCAGGGAACCTGGAGTCAGGACCTGAAGCAGAAGCAACTCTAATTACTGGCTTGCTCACCTGTCCAGGGATAGCACCACACACAGTACACTGGGCCCTCCCACATCAATCACGAATTAATAAAATATACAACAAATCTGCCCACAGACCAAGACAGTGGGATCATTTTCTCAATTGAGATTTCCTCTGCCAAATTAAATCTAGCTTGTATCAAGTTGAAAAGAACAAACAGACAAACAAACAAAAAACTAGACAGCACACCGTGTGAACAGAAAGTATGGAAACACATGAGGAAGCAGGGCACTTGGCAAGTTTAGAACTAATCCTGGTCTGCCCATATCTGCTCTGTGTGGCCCTTGGTCATGGCTTCCTACCAGACCTAAAGAAAACGCTGAAGTCAGTAAGTGGATCCCAGTGAATAGTCATTACTTTTTCTTTTTGGGGGGGGGAGTGAGGGGGGTCGAGACAGGATTTCTCTGTATAGCTCTGGCTGCCCTGGAACTAACTCTGTAGACTAAGCAGGCCTTGAACTCAGAAATCCACCTGCCTCTCAAGTGCTGGGATTAAAGGCATGCACCACCACTGCCTGTCTCATTACTTTTTCTTATTGCTCTGATCAAATAACTGTCAAAAAAACAAGGGAAGGGGGACTTGTTTTGGATCATGACTTGAGGATTTAGTCCATCATGGTAAGAAAAATGTGGCAGTGAGTGGCCCTGTGGCAGTGGAAGAATGTAAGAGCTGTTCTCTCATATCTTAACAGGCCAGAAAGCAGAGGCTGTACAGGATGCAGGACGCAGCAATAAGCCTTAAGCTCCTCTCCCAACACAACTCCTCTAGGAAAGTCCAACCTCCCAAAGATCCCACAACCTCTTAAAACAGCTAAGGACCAAGCATAAGAACACATGAGCCTGTGGCAAACATTTTACACTCACACTGTTGCACAGCACCCATTCTATGGGACATTAGCTGTATGATGTGATATGCTAAACAGAATTTTAACACCTAAGAATTGTTCCTTCAATACAGAATTCTAGCAGATTCTAGAATTATCTGCAACCCTTTCAGACAGTGCTTATAGAAAAAGAATCTTAAGAAGTCTTGATCCACCCATTCTTCCCAAACCAATTTAGCCATTGAACCTTCCTTCATCAGCTACATACTAGGGAATTGTGTTCTGTGAAGCACTGAGAAAAATGTAACCCAACGACCCAAAAATTGGTGTCTTACCTACTAAGAAAGAAGAGAAAAATTAACTGTTTCCTCAGGTCCAAAGTGACAGATGCTGGACATCTGTTTTTCCTTTGGTCTTGGAGCTAATCTTCACAGCTGGGGATCAGGTGTCAGGACACAAGAGCCTGTGAGTAACATTTTATACTCAGACTACAACACAGTATAAGAATTAAAGTTCTTTCTCTTGGATACAGAACTTGATGTTTAGAAAGAGTAGAGGGAGCTTCCAAAAATATTCAAACAATCAAAGGCAGAATCCAGATATAGGTCTGATTAGTTCTTTATATGTCATAGAATCAGCACCTTGTAGACATGACACCATATGACCCTGGAACTCACCTCTCTCTCTCTCTCTCTCTCTCTCTCTCTCTCTCTCTCTCTCTCTCTCTCTCTCTCTCTCTCTTTCTCTCTCTCTCTCTCTGTCTCTCTTTCTCTCTCTCACACACACACACACTCCTGCTCTTGCTCTCCTGCTCTGTGTGTATATTTGTGCACACATGCAAGTACATGGAATGCACACATTCTTGGAAGTGCATCTGTAGATTCAAGTTTCAAGTACAGTTGCCTACGTTCCCAACACATACATCAGAGCCAGAGGAAAGACTCAAACACCAGCCCTCAGATATCTCTACTTTTTGTTTCAGACAGGATCTCCTCAGCAGACTATTTGGCCTATAAGCTTCTAGAGATTCATCTATCTTACAGGGAACACAGGCACACACTGTCATACTGGCTTTTTCTTCGTAACTGACCTCAGACCCTCATACCTGCAGGGCAATAATTGACTGACTAAGCCAACCCCTCAGCTCCACTGGTACTGATCAGAGAATCTGTACCTGAATTCTGCTCTCCCAGAGGCTCTGACTGACAGCTATCACTGAAAAACCATAACTTGCAGTGCCTCCATTCACCTCTTTAGATTGGGATTCCTATTCCATCCAGTGAAGAAGTAAGAATTCATATGAAACATGGAGGGTATTTTTTTAATAGAAGAAGGAGGAGGAGAAGGAGGAGGTGAAGGAGGAGGAGGAGAAGGGGAAGGAGGAGGGGGAGGAGGAGGAGGAGGGGAAGGAGAAGGAGAAGAAGAAGAGGAGGAGGAGAAAAAGAGGAAAAGAGGAAGAAAAGAAGAAGAAAAGAAGGAGGAGGAGAAGAAGAGGAGGAGAAGGAGGAGGAGCAGGAGGAGGAGGAGAAGAAGAGGAGGAGGAGGAGGAGGAGAAGGAGGAGGAGGAGGAGGAGGAGGAGGAGGAGGAAGAGACGAATACTATGAAATGCAGAATTACTGTGGGGCTAGTAACTACCAGAACCAGTCTACAGTTACTGAAGATTTTCTACCCAAACAGTATAGAGCTGGACATTGTACATATTTTATAATCACAATTTTTAAGTAATTTCTCTTTATTTCCTTTATTCCCATTTTACAGAGGACAAAATAAACACCAATCTCAAAGCTAACAAGAATAATAGATTAGGCTGTCTTGATGAAAATAACTACTACCCTCACTTCACCAATGGAGGACATGAAACACAGAGGGCAGGTGAACAGTAGAATTAGGATTTGGACCCTTTTGGTACCCAAGCCACTCATTTTTAATTGTTATTTATTATTATTGTACTATGATGGGGGTGGTGCCACAGCATGCATGTGGCAGTCAGAGAGCAGCTATTGAGAGTTGGTTATCTGTATCCACCATGGGTCCCAGGAATCAAAACTGGATCATCAGACCTATACCACAAACACTTTCACCCACCGAGGCACCCCAGTGGCGCCAAGCCTTTCTGTCCTTCACAGCCAGTTTAGCAAAGCAAGCAGAATAGCTTTAAACTGCAGGTTTGAATCTCAGAGTGAGGCCTTACTCACCTTGATCTTTCAGTCTACCAAGGAAAACCCCTGTATAGGGGTCTTGCTGCATCCCCGTTTCCATGACACTCGAGTCACATCATGCTTCTCACAGAGATGGTATAGCCTGTGAGCCTCACTTTCACTTGCCCATTCACACAACATATATTCAGCATCTACTATAAGCCAGATTCTCTTGGGCTAACACGTCTCTCACATCTGTATTGGGACCCAGTCCAGAGCTGACTTAAAATAACTTCTCTGCTTTTCACCTCCCTTCCTTTGCACTGTGCTACTGTTTCAGCTAGCTCCCTTTTTTGTATTAGCATCCATAAAGCATCTTATTGCTCTGAACACACCGTGAGCTCTTTAAAACCATCCTATCCTCTTCATTAGTCAATATGTAGTGCATATCTACACCAGTGAGCCACTAAGTCAGCACCAGAGTGTGCGATTCTGATATCCACTTCAATAGTCTCTGTTAAAAGAAGTGGCATTCTCATACTATTCAAAGGTTAGGCTGAAAAATTATACTTAATACCTAACTCCTAAGGGTTGACCTGCCTGGTCACAGGGTTAAGATGTTTCTGCTCTTTGAAGCAGCTTTGTGTGTGTGTGTGTGTGTGTGTGTGTGTGTGTGTGTGTGTGTGTGTGTGTGCAGCTATCATCAGGATTATGCAATTAATATTTGTCACGGCTGTCTACATGCTTTTGAGATATAAATACTATTCCTTCCACTGAACTGTCAGCATCTATATAATTTTGAAAGTGCAGCAGAGCAAAGTGGTGTGTATTTATCTAACAGCATCTTCACAATTTTAGGTCTAGGCCACAGCTTCCAGATTGTTATCATTCATTACAGGAAGAGAGAAACATAGCATAGAAACTCAGAGCTGAAATTTTCAGTGTAAATTGTCAACTGCGATTAAGTAGAATTTTTCTCCTATGGATACAAAAAAAAAAATCTGGCATACATATTTCTATGTTGAAGCCTCAAGTTGTAACTGCACAGCAGAGGAAGGCTGCTGCAGCTTTTTGCCAGTGTTACTGCTGTACACAATATCTTCTCCTTCCCCTCTTCCCCCCCCTCCTCCTCCTCTTCTTCCTCTTCTTCTTCCTTAGTACACTTTTTTTTGAGACAGGGCTTATCCCTGCAGTCCAGATTGGTCTGGAACTCACTACACGGCCCAGGCTGGCCCCAAGCGTCCAGCAATCATTTTGCCTTTGCCTCTGCCTCTTAAGTGCTAAGATTCCAGGTATAAGTCACTACGTCCAGCTACACAGTAGCTTCCTTACTCTTCTCTTTTGCTGTGTAATTCTAAAGTCCTTCTAGGGAAAGACAGACTCCTAACCAAAAAAGATGGAGGTTGTTTCTTTGGCTGATATAAAGAAGCACTGTCTATTTAAATCAAACATTTTAAAATAATTTTCTGTCTTGGTATTTCAAGATATAAAGTTGGTTGGGAAGATGATGTGGGGAACAAAGTGTTTGCCACACAGGTATGAGGACTTGGGTTTGAGCTCCCAGGGCCCCAGAAATTCAATCCTTGTCACAAGTGTCTGTAGTCCCATTGTTCCTACTGTGAGATGGGAGGTAGAGATGGCAGACTTCTTGGAAGCTAGCCTGGAGTACGTAGTTGTAGGGTTACCGGGTCCCATGTCCACTCTGCCACAGGACTCTGCCAGTTGGGGAGGCAGGATGCAGGAGTTTTGACTGCCCTTACCCAGAACTGTTGCTGGACGGGTATCAACCGATCCTGGGGTAGGGGAGAGCAATCTGAGGAGAGGGACAACAAGACAAAGCCAGGGCTGTCTGGTTCTCAGGCTCTCTGACACTCAGGCGCTGCTAGATGCTGTGGAAAGGCTGAGAACAGAGTGGGGGCCCTCAGGCTGGAGCTGAGAACAGAGTGGGGGCCAAAGGGGAAAGAGGAGCTCCAGCTGGGTCCCTTGGGGATAGAGTCCTTGGCTTGTCGGTCACAGCTGGCTTGAGTTTGGCTTAGTGGCCATGGCTGGGGACACAGAGAGGCATTCTACGGGAAGTTACACAGTGGCTCTTTAAGCAAAGGCCTTCTCCGTTGTTCCCCACAACGGATCCCACTGCAAAGAGGCAGTCCATGGTTTTAAGGTATTTATTGTCATAGCAGGAGCCTGGTTCCCAGGAGCTGGGTGAAGAAACGCTTTCAAGACCTCCAGGCTTAGCACACAGCTTACTCCACTTTGCACCAGAGCCTTCTTTCCAACTCTCATCTCTTCCCTCACCTTACAGCCTTCTAGCCTTAGCTCAACCAGGCTGCCTTTCAGGGTACTACAACATGACCAACAAAATAAGACCCTGATAGTAAACAAACTGGAAGGTGAAAACCTGACCTAAGTTGTTCTCTGACCTCTACATATACCCAGGCATCTGCACTCATACACACAAACACCCAGCACATGCACACACATGATGATGAGGGGGGTGGTAGTGGTGGTGGTGGTGATGATGATAATTTAAAAGAAAAAGACAGAGAGTAAATAGGAAGGGACAAATTACCTAAGGAAGAAAAATACCCTTAAGCATAATGGAGAATTGCTTGAAAGAAGTGAAAATAAAAGTTGTTATGCGTTGAAGAGCTATTTTTAGCACAGAAGCATAGTCATCACTAGGTTAAAGGGAGACAAGAGCAGTGGCCCTGTAAGGTGAGGGAAGGGATGAGAGCTGGAAAGAGGGCTCTGGTGCAACGTGGAGTAAGCCGTGTGCTAAGAGTAGAAAGGCCCTGTAGTGGTAAAAGTTTTCCGACTCCCAGTTACTGGCTGTGATTAATTCTACATCACACCCGATTTGTGAGAAGAACTCTTGAAAAAACTTAGGACAGTTTGCTTGTGCAAACTGTCAAGATGATGAATGAAATAGGTGTGTGTATGTGAATGGGGAGGGGGGAGGCTGCTGACATAAATATATCGGCTTACACATTTTAGTTCTCTTGATATCACCTCAGTGTAGACGGCTCTGAGGGAAGTGCCAACTGGGAGATTTGGTTCATTTTCTTAACTGCATATGTAATCATCAGAATACAATAAAATAGATTATAGAAAAGCTGAGATAATCTAATTCCTTCATAATTGTCTCTCTTCATCAGCTCAATAATAGATAACAGTGATAATGGGTATTTATAGTGTGTCCTGTGCAAAATGGCCTTTGGGTTCCTAACCTAATATAATAAACAGATAATTCAAATAAAAAGACAGCACGGGCCAGTGGGAGCAAGGCAAGAACGCCAAGAAGGACAAAAATCCATACTCTGCTTAAAGATATTAATAAAACAAAGAGGGGCCTGCTCCCTTTCCTAATGAATGAAAAATGCATTTAATTTAATCCGTTTACTTTGAGAAATTATTTACTTGCACTCTCCCTCACACTGGAGCTCTGGCTACCCCTGGAATTGATCACCTCTCCCAGCCACAGAAATCAACAATCAATTGAGCAAGGTGGCTGAAGCCATGTTTGCTTGTCATAAGCCTGTGTAGGAGCCCTACTTTCATTAGGTGACCTCAAAAGACTCCAGTGCCCCACTAGGCCTTACTCTTGTCCTATGGGAAGGTAGCAGCCCTAACCCTTGCAGTGCCTTGATTTATCACACTTGCAAGCTTTGGTGATTATTCTCCTTGTATAAGAAAAGAATTAAATAAAATGTATCATTTAAAAGCTCCCTTTATTGATCTCAGTTCTCAAATTAAATATAGCCCTGGAAGTCCCCAGGGAGTCGTCCTGAAGCTTGTCTCAAAACCATTCTTTTCATTACCTTCACATAGTAGATGGAATAGCTGGGGTTTGTTTGTTTGTTTGTTTGTTTGTTTGCTTTTAACATATACATTTGTAGGTGTACCAAGAAGAGAGAGGGAGCTGTAACCAAAGCACTTGCTTTGGTTTGGACCTCCATTATACCATGGCTTGAAGCTCTGCAGTATCGCTATCTAACAATCTCCTTCATTTTCCTTTTTGTTTTTATTTTTGCATTGAGACAGGGCCTTAATATGTAGACCAGACTAGCTCAAACCACAGAGATCTACCTGTCTCTGACTGCCAAGGACAGATCTGTACATTGATGGAATGCCTCTGTGTGTGTGTGTGTGTGTGTGTGTGTGTGTGTGTGTGTGTGTGTGTGTGTGTGTACACCAAGGAGAGAGAGGCAATTGTACCATTTGTATTAAAAGTATGTGCCACCACACCCAGCTATATCTCATTTTATTTAAGTATTCCATAGAATACTAGTCCACCATCAAGATAATCATTGGTGAATGCTTCAGTAAGGATTAATAACTATAATTACAGTAGTCACAAAGATGTCTAGTCATGGATCAGATGACAAACTGGTAATAAAGTTCTGAGATGGATAACATGCAGAATAGCAGCCTTAAGAAAAAGAATCTTGGGGTGAAAAATGATTTACAATAGCTGATCTCAGTCTTATTAGTAGTATACCATAAAAATAATTTTATAATTTTATTGCTTTAAAGCAGTACATTTTTCATGTTGGAAAGTCTTGTAAATAAGAATTTTTTTAAAGTTTTTTGTCTCTGTTATATTCATTCAGGATTGCTCTGACACTAAAAACAGCAGAATAGAACCTGGGAAAAAATAGCAGCTATTTACTGGGGAGATGGAACATTTTCTAAATGGCATTGCAGTCTCTATCTTTCCAGGGATAAACGTTCTTATTGCTCACAATTGTCACTATGCAGAATATCCATCCTAGACCTGGCATGGAGCTTCTCTTTGTTCTATGTCATATGCTCAGTGAAGAGACAGAGGTGTACTGTCAGATGGAAGCAGGTCACACTGCTACCACTGCTCTGCTCCTTGGGAAGAGGCCATGGCCAAAGTACCAAGATCAAGGCCCCCTGTGGAATGCTGCCACAGAGATTTAGCACACAAGCATCCTGGGGTCCCCTTTCCCTAGTGAAGGGATACTCTTAAGAGACTACATCATTGGATTCATACCAAAATTTCAATTCTACGACTCAAAAATAAGGCTTTGCCTCCTCTCAATGGCTCCATCTCTAAAATTATTTATTAGATAGTGAGAAAAAGACCAAGAAGGGCCAGTGTGCCTGTCTGCTCTGAGGTATAAATACCTTATACCTACTCCACTCATTTCTCAAATGACAGGAAGAGACTACCAATAGTGGCAACCACCTTAGCAGCTACAGCTTCCCTCAGACACTGAGAAGGCGCTCACAGGCTTATACTCTCTACTTTCACAGAAACATCATGAGTGATACTATGCTTATGGACATTTATTACACAGTAAGAGAGGCTTTAGCTACACAGCTAGCCCCAGTTCCACCGCGCCTACATGGTGAAGCCAGGATCCCAGGCCAGGACACAAAACCTGAGGTCCCATTGTGTTTAGTGGCAGTGTCGTGCTTCTGTGTCCTCCTGGACACGCCCCTTCTTTGTATCAGGTTATAAACAAATACTTCTCCCACTCATTCATGGTTAACCAACTTGGGGCCTAAAGAATCACATGTTATAAATGTAACTGGACTGTTGTGTGGACTTCTGAGATAGTATGTCCTGGAAAGATAAATTAGCAGTTTTTCCTTTCTTTTTTTTTTTTTTTTTGTTTATAAATAATTTTTCTTTTGCAAAGATCTCTCTCCTACTTACTCTGGATCATTCTGACCATTACACAAGTGCTACTTGGGAACCTTTACAGAGGAGCCTGGGCTTTGGAACATGGAAAGGAGTTGAGACAGGACAGACTATATCATTATGTATGTAGCTCAGACCCAGACATAGGAGTTGGATCAGACCATAAGTGCCAGCAAAAGATAGAACCGTGAAAACCTGATCCAGGCCATGTGCACAGAGAACTGTGTGATCTCAGAATGAATTCCTCTAACAGCTGAACCTACACTGTCTCTCCAAAAATGTAGGGTAGCTCTTGTTGCCACAGAAGTTCAAAACTTTATTTTACCGACTTTCTGCTTACTGAAATCTTTTAACCTTGGGTATTTTAGACCTCTAATATCCACCTCGAGTTCTCAAAGCCAAGCTTTGTGCAGGGAGCTGGTTTTAGGTTTGTTTTACTTTTGGAGAGTAAGGTGGAGAAGGCACAGATCACAGCTTTGCAGCCCATTGTTTGGGACATTTGTTCTTCCAGTGTCTGTGTCCTTTCTCCTGGGCCAAATACAGGGGTGGAATTCTGATGTCTCTTCACAGTAAGTGTCCCCACCATCAGAAACATGAAAGAGAGTTGAAGTAAATAGCCCTTTCTTCTGTTCAAAGTCTCCTCTTTCCTTTGTCTCCCTGAAGCACTTCTACAGGGCCAATGCATTTTCTCTTCATTGCCTCTTGCACCAAAAAGGCCAGTGTCCCTAAAAGTCAGTTATGGGGTGTGGGGGGCAGCTCACAAGGCAACAACAAGGAAGCAAAGGCATGAGGCATGAAAGGATTCACAAACTCGAAGGATACTGGCACACTGCTATGCCCTGTGAAAGCAAGGACAGGAATATTTCTATCTGAAAAAAAAAAAAAAAAAAAAGATTAGAATGTGAAGAAAGTTAAGATGCAGGCATCTTTTCAAGTGAGAAAGGTCAAAGCAGGCTCTGATATGAGTTTTTATTGTTGTTGTTGTTTCAATAATTATTTTTGGATTACCAGGCTAACAAAGTCAGTGAGTGCTCCAAGCTTAATGAATCTAAGCTTAGAAGGAGATTCTGGGAGAAACGTGAATTGTGGACTCGTTGCTCGTGAGGTTTTAGAAGATGGCAAGAGTGTAATTAATAATAGATGGTGGGGTTTTGGTGTGATAATTTGGCTAAAAATTGTGAACGATGTCATGTTGGAGGTGAAGAAACAACCATGATTATCAAAAAAAAAAAAAAAAAGCTGTGGTTCCACTGAGGTAAAAGCCAAACACAATTCACTAAGACAGTGGACGCTGGCCATCTGGGGCTACAGAGTCAGCTGTGATGAATCAGATTTCAGTGGGTGGGCACCATTCGGGTGATATCTTGGAAGTGTTTCCTCAGGGTCAGCCCACAGATGCTGTGGTGCACAGCTGTATCTCAAGCCTGTAACTGAACCTAACACTGGGTGAGAGTCACCCACCTAGTAGCCATTTTGAAGGCATAAGAGATGCAAGACTGGGGAGCCATGAAAACAGGCTAAGGCCTACAGTTTGTGCCAGGGTCACACAGAGAGGTCATTAGGGAAGCTATAGCCTTAGTTGTAGTGGAGTGGAGACCCCAGGATATCAGAAATGCCAAGGCTCCAAGACAGAGTGGGTATAGTAGACCCTGAGACTGAGCCAAGCTCTTTGTGCTAAGGACAGAGAAGTGGGAAAATGGTGCTTGCCCAAGCTCTCTAAAATCTGTAAGCTCATGAGTGAGTCCAAGATTTTGGACACAGAGCTACAGACCTTAAATTTATGCTACTGAATTTGTGTTATTCTTTTTTTCTAGTTGATTCTCATTCTCTCTCTGTCTCTGTCTCTGTCTCTCTCTGTGTGTGTGTGTGTGTGTGTGTGTGTGTGTGTGTGTGTGTGTGTGTCTGTCTCTCTCTCTCCCCCACTACATTTTTTGCTTTTATTGAAAATATATTGTGACTGTGGTTTCCTCTCCCTCTACTCCTCCCAGTTCCTCTCCACCTTCTGTACTATGCAGACCTCCTCCCTTTCTGTCTCTCATTAGGCTTCTAAGAGATAATAATAAAATAAAATAAAATAAAATAAAATAAAATAAAATAAAATAAAATAAAATAAAATAAAATAAAAATATAATAATAGAAAACTACAGTCTCCATGAGAGGGCCTGTATTCTCCATTCCCTCTGGCTCTAATACTCTCTTTGTCTCATCTCTTCTGTAGATTTTCCTGAGCTCTGAAGAAAGGGATTTGATGAAGATATTCCCAATTAGGGCTGAGGTTCCAAGGTCTCTCTCTCTCCCTCCCTCTCTCTCTCTCTCTCTCTCTCTCTCTCTCTCTCCCTCCCTCCCTCCATCCGTACCCACCTCTCTCTCTGTCTCTCTCTCTGTCTGTCTGTCTCTCTGTCTGTCTCTCTGTTTTTTCTTTCTCTCCCTCTGTGTGTGTGTGTGGAGGGGGATTCTTTGTATTTGTTCTCATCTGCTGCAGGAGGAAGTTTCTCTGATGATGGTTGAGCAAGACGCTGATCTATAAGCATAGTAGAATGTCATTATGAGTCCCTTTATCAATAGGTTTTTCTATTTTTAGTTTTTGGTTGATTGGTTGGTTGGTTGGTTGGTTGGTTGGTTGGTTGGGGTTTTGTTGTTTGTTTGGTTTTGGTTTTGGTTTTGGTTTTTGGCTTTTGGTTTTTTGAGACAGGGTTTCTCTGTGTAGCCTTGGCTGTCCTGGAACTCACTCTGTAGATCAGGCTGGCCTCAAACTTAGAAATTCACCTGCCTCTGCCTCCAAGGGCTGGGATTAAAGGCATGTGCCACCACGCCTGGCTTTAGTTTTGTTTTAAGGCCACTAGTATTTGGTCCCAGAGAGATCTAGTCTCTGACTCTTGGTCACCCAAGCAATGTTGGATATGAGTTCCATCTTGTAGAGTGGGCCTTCAGTCAAATCAGTTACTGGCTGGTCACTACCATAAGCATTGTGCCACCATTGCCCTAGAATATCTTGCAGGCAGTACATCTGTTCAAAGACTTTATGGCTGGCTTGGTGTGCATATTTCTCCTTTTTTAGTTGTTTGCTGGGTACATTTCTGTATCAAAGATGCTGAAACATAGTTCTATGTAGGCACTAGTTTGACGTTTTCATGTTCAATGCAATGTGTAGGTGTTTTCTTCAGCAATGAGACCTCACTGTCAAATAGTGGAGTGCAGCCTGTTGTCTTGGAAACAGCTTCAGTTGTTGGAGATTTCCATGAGACTCCTTTGGCCAACAACTCAATTACTTGCTACCCAATCCTGGTACTGGAAGCTTCATTTGAAGACAAAAGTTGGGACTCGGTTTCCCCCCAAAATTTGGTGATTTCACTTAGAGAGCACTCATACATGTATATATTTTATGGAGTTTCTACTGTATTATATCAAATGGCCCTTAATTTTCAAGTAAGAGCTAGTGAGTTAGCCAGAGAGCAAGCCAGCCAGCAGTGCTCCTCCATGGTTCATAATTCAAGATCCTGCTTGGGTCCTTGCCTTGGTGCCCCTCAGTGATGGGCAGTGACCTGAAAAGCCAGATCAACCATCCCTTCACCATGCTTCTTTTGATTTGAGTGTTTTGCCACAGCAATGACATAAAACTAGAACATCATCTGACACCTCCCCTGCAGGGTTGTGCTCAAGTGTCTCCATCTCAGTGAGGTCCTTTTGCCACTGTGACCATTCCCAGATTGCCTTTTTTCTACACTGCACTGATTACCATCTAACATAGTATATACTTTATATATTTATACATCACCCTCCTTTTCCAAGACACAAACTCCATGAGGATGGACAATGTGTGTGTGTGTGTGTGTGTGTGTGTGTGTGTGTGTGTGTGTGTGTGTGTATGTGTGTGTGTGTGTGTGTGTGTGTGTGTGTGTGTGTGTGTGTTTCGGTCTGTCTGTCTTTCTATCTGTGTACATGTGTATGTGTCTGTGTTTCTCTGTGTGTGTGTCTGTGTGTGTGTATATATGTTTGTGTGTCTTGTGTGTCTGTCTGTCTGTCCATCCATCTGTCTGCCAGTCCATCCATCTGTCTGCCTGTTTGTCTCAGACATTACGATTATTCCAGAGTGCAATTTGGTATCTGCCCATAGTAAGCATTAGTGCTGCCCTTTGTTAGGGAGGACTCTTGGGATATTCAACATTAGGCACTTTAGGCTCTGTTCTGCTTTGAAGCTATCTGGAAGGACTATGAACTATACACTCCAAGGAATATTATGGAACATGGGAGACGTCTTTCAGTGATAATAATTGTGTTTAAGGTCTATGACAGGACTTCTCAACCTTCCTAATGCTGTGACCCTTTAATATAGTTCCTCATGTTGTAGTGATCCCAATGATAACATCATTTTCATTGCTTCTTTATAGTTGTAATGTTGCTAGTTGTGAATCATAATGTCAATATCTGATATGCAAGATATCTGATATGTGACCCTCCCAAAGAAAGGGATCCAGACCTACAAGTTAAGAACCACTGTTTAAGGGATCTCTCCTTGGATTAATATTTTGAATTTTCATCTGAGCAGGAGCTATCCAGCAAATAGGCAACCTTTGATTCTGAGATGAAAGGAGATTCTCACCTCCTGTCCTTCCTAACTGCTAACACTACAAATCACTGCGTAAATCCAAAGAGAACCCGCAAGATACTGAGCCTTGAAATACATTCCTTGATTTTCTTTTCCTTGTGATACTAATTAAATCTCACTTATAAATCTGATTATATGATGGTGAGCTTACAAACTGAGAGAGAGAGAGAGAGAGAGAGAGAGAGAGAGAGAGGGAGGGAGGGAGGGAGGGAGGGAGGGAGAGAGAGAGAGAGAGAGAGAGAGAGAGAGAGAGAGAGAGAGAGAGAGGCAAACACTGGCTCTCAGAGGGCGTGTTTTAGGTGTTAACACACCAGACAGCACCTAGAGTGCAGACCAGGCTCCATAGAAACTGTTGCGCCCCTCAGATGTTCCTTTGAGTGGACAGCAGAGAATAGAAATGTGAACAGATTTGTGTCCCATGGTTTCTTCTAGCTAGATACAATTATCTGAAACTCAAAGCACAAAGCTAAGCCTTTCTTTTAGCAACCCCAAGCTGCTTGTCACCTGCCATTTGCTCAACACAAAGAGAGTGTTTTAAAAATAAATAAATAAATAAATAAATAAATAAATAAATAAATATGAAAACAAAACCCCAGAAACAATTTCACTGCGTCTGCTGACACATAGGCACAACCTCCACCCACCTGCCTTGGAGGACACTGACATGTCTCACTGAAGGGAAATTTCAGTCTTGTGAGACTGCATTCTGTAATTACCCTAATCTCCATTCTCAAGAGGCTGTAGCAGGGGAAGTGGATTAGCGCCTGAGCCTTTGGGGGTCTCTGGAGAAGAGAGCTGAAATCTCAAGCTTAGGTCATAAGCAAAGATGAAGGGGATGGCCTGCTGGCTCATCCCCTTTGGGAAGCAATGAAAGGCACAGAGAGTTGGGATTATTAATCTTGTTCAGAAGAAGCTTGTCCAGAAGCTCGGAAAGTTGATTCTCATACAAAGAGGTTGGCAAAGTCCATGGAAACCCTGACTCCTTGAATTCACTCTGGGCCTTTTCAAATACAATGGGATTTTTTTTTCTCTCTCAAAAGAAATCTCGGTGTGATTGTTCACTGATAGAGAAAAACATATGGTTTTGCAGAAGTGCCAATTTGGGCTCAAATAATATAATGGATGTAAAGTAGCCTGTGATTATCAGCACATTATGGAAAGGGGAACAGATGCACCCTCCTGTCTTCTCTCCTGACAGGTGTACTTCTATTGGATCTGCCGGGATGCCGGAGCATTTGAGTGGTTTGCTGATCTGTTACTGTCACTGGAAACACGGATGAGTGAACAAGGGAAGGCTCATTTACTGAGCTACCATATATATCTCACTGGCTGGGATGAAAACCAGGTATCAGAAAAACCGAGGATCTCCATTACTGCTTCCATTCTTAAAAGAAACCCATTTCCATAATGAGCTGGGGACTTATCAGGCAGGAGCAAAGAATTATCCTAAAGTTCCTTAAAGGGAGAGAGGAACGGAATCAAGCCAGACTGAAAACAACTACTTAAGATGTAGCAATAAAAAGACCTCTAGCTGTTGGGTAATAAACTGCAGCCCAGATATTAGGACTCTTAAAGTTCGAATTTGTCATTTAAATAGAAGAATCAGTGTCTTGTCATTAATTGCCTGGGTCATCTGCTGAATTCCTAATTGCTTCTGATTCTATGCTGCTCAAAGGAAAACAGAAAAGATTCCATGTTGTTTCTCTACAGCCTTTCATATTGAAAAGTGTGTGAGTCAGAAAATGACTCTGGATACATGATTTACATAGAGAGTTCTTTCTTTTAAAACATGCACCCTGAATCTTGCCAATGCTGAGGTGACTTCTGCTTGGGTAGGTGTTCCACAAGCCGTTGTAGTAATGAAGTATAAAAGCTGAGTTTGACAAAAATGATGTGTGTCAATGTACTGACAGTACTGTTTCAATCCTGATAAAAGTTACCATGATTGGGATATAAATGACAACTAGGGAATCAGAGTCCAGTTGGAATCTCAATATAGCCATGACACTAGTTTATGAAAGGCATGTTTTAAACTGTGCATCTGAAGAAGATATTACATGGTACTGTTGATGATGAAGATAATATTACATGGTACTTTTAGGGAAAATAGATTCAAGCCAAGGAGCTTTGACCAAATTTACAGATGATTACTCTATGAGTTCTGCAAATATTCTCTCTTTCTCTCTCTCCCTCTCTCTCTCTCTCTCTCTCTCTCTCTCTCTCTCTCACACACACACACACACACACACACACACACACACACACACACTGTCTACCTCCAACCATTGTTATAACTTGTCTTTCTCTTCTTCTGTAAATGAGTAAGACTCTGCTTGAGGTTCAAAATATGTTTTGGACTTTTATGGCCTTAATTCCAGTCCTTCTTAAATATTTAACCTTCTGGGATAATTTGAAATTGCAGGTTTCTTGGGAACTGGGCTTGATAGATCTCAATGAGTTATATGGTGTTAATTAGGTTTTCCAAACAAACATTTTCCCTATCCAAGCAGGATTTTTGACTGATGATCCATTTGGTGAAGCACAGACGTGGCTTTTGTCGTTTGCTTCTGAGCCCCTGCCTGTTCTTCCACTGCTGAAGTAAATTGGTCCCAAGTGTTCACTTAGCCAATCCCTGTCACTTGGGATTTATGAGACTTGGAACTCTGAAGTGGATTTTGTGACAGCACAACTCTGCCCTGCCCTGCCCTATCTTTGCCCCTTTCAAGACTGAGATATAAAATGTCCTTTTTTTCCTTAAATGAACGTAAATTAAAGTTGGTAGCTTCTTAAGTTTTCCCATGGCATGTCAGAAATTCTTCAGACTTCCAAATTTCAACCAGGAAATCACTAATCTCAACATTGAAAGAGTTGGTGCATTTCTGTCAGTTAACTCAAGCACTGAGGGGCTGTTTTAGAAATAGCCCATTCTTAAACTGAATCCAACAACCTCAGAATGGCAAATTGACAAGAACAGAAGGGACAGATGGGAGTGGTACTATAAAGGGCAACTCAAAAGAGTTGGAGATTAATTGAACATTGGGCTGAGAATTATGGAACAGATATAATTCCAAATGTTTGAACACCAGAGACTGAGTGTTACCACCGTCTTAAGTAGAGAAGGCCTCCCCGCTATGAGTTAATACCAGAATGTCTTAACAAGCACTTTAAGGACCATCTTAACCTAACCTGTTTCAAGGCAAGCCTCACTGTTTTTCTATGGCCCCAGAACTGTCGACTAATGGATGCTTATGTATCCTTCAGTGTGCATTCAGGTTTTCAAGTCTTTTGCTCCTGTTGGGTCCACTCTCCAACATGTCAATCAAGACCCCCCTCCATTTCCCCACCCTCACACAGCATGGAGTACTGTTCCCAAACTCTTTTGCAATTACAAACACTGTTACCTAAGCTCAGACTTGCTTGGTAGCAGTATCTGCAGCCTGACATTCTGAAGGCCAGTCTGCCCTTGTCCACTGGTCTGTTAGGGTAGCCACCATAACTTGGATATGAACCTCCAGCACTAGCTGCCTTCTTGTACTAGGAACAAAACCATTCAGGCTAGTCATATTCAAAGCAGGTAGCCACAGCTCGAGTTGGGCATAGCAAGGCTATTATTGAAACTGTCAAAACTAAGCAAGATTTAGAGAGTGAGAGAAAAACTGACACATGAGTTTTCAGAGCTGATGGTTCCCAGGAACAGCTCAGAGCACACATACCTGAGGCAGGGGGAACAAGGTAGCTTCTAGAATTCACAGCAGCTAAAGTCAATGGTAGACCTGGAGTAGATGTTTATAATGAGTATTGTGCCCCGGGCTCTCATATACAAACCTCTAATTACACGGTGACTGGATGAGTTCACTGGGTTTGAAGGCAGTCACTTTCAGAGCTCCAAGCAGACCCTGCAATGTTCCCTGTCCCCAACATCACATCACCACCTTCAAGTATAGCCCCCAACACTTGAAACCTAATACTATACAAGTTGGCTATCCATATTGTTGAGTTCCACATCTGTGTGTTTAACCAACTGAAGACTGAAAATGTTGGGAAAAAAATACATCTGTGTTGAAAACATATGTCCATCTTATTCCTTTACATTATTCCCTAAACAGTCGAGGACAACTCTTTTCCTAGTTGTTGTATGGAAGTAAGGTTTTATAGACCATCTAGATGGTTTTGAGAGGATGTGAGTAGCTTACACACAAATTCTTTTGAACCTCTGAAGACGTTGGTATCTGGAGAAGAGGACAGTCCTAATATTTGGGGATGACCACCCATCAAACCATGTCAACTCAATAGGCAGATCTGACTGTAAGACACAGCTTCTTCCCGGGTACTTCATGGCACTTTAGTCTGGAAATCCCCAAGTCCCCTGAATTAAATGAATGGGACCATGAGGAGAAGACTGATTTTTGAGATGTTATGCAGGAAGAAAACTAACTTGGGTAACCACATTTACTGTATTACCCTCATCCTTTAAGAAAAAAAAAATCTTTTCAAGCTCTGCCTCTGCTTATCTACTATGTACACAAAAGTGTTTTGTCCCAACAAAGACAGATGATACCTAACACTTGTCCTAAAGCACAACATTGAAGGCAGCTGTTAATAAAGCATTTCAAGCCGTGTTTAAAATATTTTGAACACACAAGTGATGATAGTGAGTTTATCTTTTATTTATAGATGGTTCTCATACGTTTTATAATGTCATCTAAAACTACAATTTTTAATTTAGGCAATTCACATAGCTTTACACTGGGATGAAAGTCTGGATGTGATAACAGGCTTAAAGCAGAAGGCTTTCTATGGGCGACCCAACTGGAACGACGAATTCAAGCAGATTGCCTACAATCACCCCAGGTGAGCAAAGCAAGCTCTCTCTCTCTCTCTCTCTCTCTCTCTCTCTCTCTCCTCTGTCTGTCAGGATCCTCCCTGAAGTCCAGACAAGCTGTCACTGGGGAGAGAGGGGGATGAGGGAGGGGGGTTAATCTGAAGTCATAACTGAGAATTTTGATCCAAGACTTTTTTAAAAAAATATCTACCTTAGAAAATATGTCCATGACTCTCTTATATTTCAGAAACCACAAACCTCTGTTTAACTGGCTGACAGATTCAGACAATTATCGATTATGTTCACACTTAACCTCAATTTAAAGTTGGTATTTCTTAAACAGCATATGTCTTCAAAAAAATCTTTTCAGCAGACTTAGTCTCTAATTACCCAGCTAGAGAATTCATTTCTCCCCAGCTCTACAGTGTGTCTAGCACATCTAGCAAAAAAGCAAAGAGAAAAAGTGTTCTCAGACAGAGTGGAGGTTTGACATGGTGCTAAAGAACCCAGATCTGGAGCTGGGGTATTTAAGGGTCTACCCTGGCTCTGCCATTCCCATGGGTATACCTTGGTCATCTAATAACCCTGTGATGACCTAGTCTCCTCCTCCTCTAAAAAACTGTAACTAATACTGCTTGCCTCCCAGGATTCTGCAAGAAAAAAATGAATGAAGCATCTAAAGTGCCTGATACAACATCTCGGTTAGGGTTTTACCGCTGTGAACAGGCACTGTGACCAAGGCAACTCTTGTAAGGACAACATTTAATTGGGGCTGGCTTACAGGTCAGGAGGTTCAGTCCATTATCATCAACACAAGAACATGACAGCATCCAGGCAGGCATGGTGCAGGAGGAGCTAGAATTCTACCTCTTGTTCCAAAGGCAAACAGGAGAAGATTGGCTTCCAGGCAGCTAGGGTGAGGGTTGTAAAGCCCACATCCACAGTGACACACTTAATTCAACAAGGCCACGTGTATTCCAAGGCCATACCTCTTAATAGTGCCACTTCTTGGGTCAAGCATATACAAACCACACATACAGCAATCTTTCTCAACTGCCACTGCCATTGCTTCCATCAATTCGATTATCACTACTATCATCCTAACCATACAATGTACTTCAATGCATGGAGGACCTTGCCATGGGGCCACAAGACTAGGGTACAACCTCTGACTCCCGGTTCTAGAATTTTCCATCTACATGACCTGGGTTGAACAAGGTAGCTTATTTCAGTGTATTTAACTATATTTTTGGTGTAAATGCAAAACACAAGTGATAAATTCATGCTCAGTGTTGTTTTCTTAAGTTAGCACATACAGTGCTGAAGAGCTGGGTAAAGTGTAAGTCGCTACGACAAAGCACTATCCTTGCTCCTAGGTCAGTCTTTGTCTGGAACCTTCATCATCTATAGCATGCACTGTCTTCATATTTGAGGAAAGAGTGAAAGGGAGGAAAGGGAGCAACTAGAAATGAACAAGAGCCAAGGCCCTGAGGCAAGGGACATTGTTCCTGTTGTGATTCGATTTGGGAGGCCAGTGGGTGGAACAGAGGCCACAAGAGGAAGTATCCCCAAAGATATCATTTAAATAGGGTGACAGGGGATACCTGCAAGGAATCATAAGACTTTGGATATGATTCTCAGAGGAATAGTCACTTAGAGGTACAAGCTCAAGACTGGCATGAAAGTCACCCTTGTTACTATAAGAAAACAGACTGCAGTGGGCCTAGGAGAGAGGTGAGGAGGACGATGGGGAACAGGCAGGTGGGGAGCACTGGAGGAAGTTGTGAAGAGCGGTTTGATTCTGAACATTTTATGGAGGCTGAACGGGCATGAGTTATAGATGGACTGGGGCACGGACCCAAGCTGGAATGAATTCCCACTCATTAGCATGGACATGACCGTGAGAATTGCTGTGTAGAAGACACAGGATATGAGAAGTTTCATTTTTGATCTTTAGCTTAAGATATGCCTTAAAAATTCAAATATCCAGCAAATGATGCCTTCAGCAGGATTTGGGGTGAGAACCTCAGCTGAAGGTATCTGCATGTAAACTGTGTGTGGAACCACAACACCAGGATAAGTGATCAAGAGTTCCAAGATACATTATATTCACGAAGCAAGAAACCATAATTTCTCTCTCTCTCTCTCTCTCTCTCTCTCTCTCTCTCTCTCTCTCTCTCTCTCTGTGTGTGTGTGTGTGTGTGTGTGTGTGTGTGTGTTACAAAGTTTAAAGGACATTACTTATATTTACCTTAGCAATCAAGCCATCTGGGGCTTTCTGACTTTTTAATCTGTCCCTTTTATCGCTAAATTAAAATCTACTCCTGTGTCTCTGACGACTTTCCGTTCTTCCTGATTGCCTGTGTGTTTTCTCTTTGGCTTTCCTTCTGAGAACTCATGCTTCATTAATCTCTCTCTAGTTCCCTGATACCTTTTTCTACTCAGTGGAATTCTTTTATGGTGAGTATAAATTCATCTTTTGGTCAATTCAGCTCCTTTCCATATTTTTCCTTATATTTTCTTTGTGCTAGAACTATGCCTTTCTATCTTTATGAGCTGCCTGTGTGTCTGTCTGAGTTCACTTTGGATGAGCAAGGGAAGAAGGAAGTATCGAGTAGCATTCACAGTTCATAAGCATCCAATTGCAGTATCCTTGGTCCATGTGAAGTCACTTGGCTTCTACTACCCCTAGTGCTGAGAGACAGACCCTCTGCAAACCAGGAGTACAGCTTGTGCTATGACAGCCTTCTGTGGAAAACCCTGCATTCCGAGAATGTTCTGTGAGTGAGTGTCTCAGGCCTCCTGGTCATACAGCAGAGGAGAGAAATTAGTAGTGACTTCCATCAGCCTAAGAGGGGCAGAATTCTAAGAGGAGAGACAGGAAACATCTTAACTTCTAGCTGAAAAGTCAAGAGGAGGTAGATCCATCGCACAATGTGGCAGTCTAGCTTTTTTCCCACCAACTCAGCTTTAGGTGCCCTCACAGAACTGCTGACCCCAAGGCAAGTGGCCTTGGCAGCTCTTCTTTGTCATCAAATTCTGGTGCCCTCTTGTTTACTTTGCTTCCTTCCTTGGCTCTTGTGGATGCTCAGCCTTGGATCCAGTTCTGGAGCACCACCTTGTCTCTAAACAAGAGACTCCATTCCAAACACCACCCCCATCCCACAAGAGTCCTCTAAGCATCCGCTCAACAATGGATGCTGGATGTCAACCTCGTAAGACCCTCTAAGCCCTGGGAGAAGTGTTCCTTCACCTGCACCTACCTCGTTCTTGACCAGAGCAAATGCAGTAATTTCATGAATATGCCTATATGTAAGACCTAAGTGGGTTTGTTACTATTTTCTCCTTTGGGAGAAAAATATAGTTTTGAACAAATTTATACCTCTTGTTTTCACTGATGACAAAATAGATTTCTTGGCTCCCTATGGGTGGTGGGGGTGGCATGTACACATACATGTGGAGGCTGGAAGACAACAGTGTGTGTCATTCCTTAGGCACCGCATATACCTAGTATTTTGGACAGGGTTTCTCCTTACTAGCCCAGAGACCTGTTTTCCAAGTGGGTTGGGATGGCTGGCTAATGAGCCTCAAAAATTCACCTGTCTTTACTTCCCTAGCAGCTGGGATAACAAACACTCATCATTGTTTTTTTGTAAAAACAAACCTGGTTTTTATCATATAGGCTCTGAGGAGCAAGCTCAGGTCTCCATCATTTCAAGGCAAGCATTTTCTCTATGAGATACCACCCTACCCCAACTTCAGACTGCAGGCTTCTGAAACATACATCTTTAAATTCATGTAAATAGCTCCAGTCTTCACAGTGATTTCCCTACATTGATACTGCATTGTGTTTGTTTTTATCATAATATAAACTTGATGGCCCAATGCAGAAAGCCTTTCAAATCAATTCACTTAATCATCTTTCTTCACTTGGAGAGTGTGAGCCAGAAGTACAAGAAATCAAAGGCAAAAACGAGCCTTGTGCAATCCCTGTTCAGAAAAATGCTATTTCAGGTGAGCCTGTCCCATGTGCATAGTGACTGTCCAGGACAGTTTTATCTAAGCTGGGAAACATGTTCACCCCATACCAGAACACCCCCCTCCCCCATCAAAGCACACAATTGCATGGAATAGCTAGCTATGTTTCTCATTATGGTAGCTGTGCAAACTCTCTTTCTCTGGTGCATGATTCTATGTCGTCCAGGAGAGAAGAGACTCCTGGGGTTAAGTCATTTCAGAACCAAGACACTACTGACTACTTCCTACCTGAAAAAAAAAAAATTTAATATCAGATTTGTAAAAGCTTGAGACTCCGGAACACGCTGGCTTATTAAATTGCTTCAAGCATCAATATAATTAATATTAGATAAATCGATGCAAAATCAATCATTGTTTCATCTCTGGAATGCCAGGTCCCTGGAAGCCTGCAAATCTCCAGCATCAAGCTCAGCACTGCCCGTCTAGAAGACTTTTAAAATGACCTCCCGTAAAATAATTTTTTGTTTTTCTTCTGCGTAAAAGGAGATTTATGCTTAATGAAGCTTTTAATGAAGAAATTACAGAAGGAGAATGCCAATAAAATCTAATTCTTAAACAAGAAAATCTAATATTGAGAAGCATTGCAATATGCTGGCCTTTGTCCAGATTGAAATGAAACACAATCCAATCACTGTTCGGCACAAAGGACAAAATAACATTAATTTTCTTCAAGATGGTTATTAGAGAGATAAACAGTATGTTCTCCCCTTATCGTGTCACAGAGATGTTTGTTCCCAAGCCCACTTGGCTACTCTCACAAGGCCGGCTTGTCCTGCAATATTAGCTTGTATCTTTTGGCAAAGATAGGCCAGGAAGAATTGCTGGATTTGTTAGTAGCCTCAGAAAAGATCCTTTGTTCCCCAGGGCCTTTGAAGTAGGCTCTCCACCATCGGAGCACAAAGCTGGGCCTTCTTAGCACTAACTCCTGTAATCGCATTTACCTGTTCACTCAAAGCTGGAGTTTGCTCCTGTCCTAAGAAAGAGTTGAATCAAAAGAATGGAGGGGAAAGGAATGCAAAAAAATTTTATAGGACATGAAAAAACACCACCAAAAATAAAGCTGGAAGGGAAGCAGATCAAAGCGGATTGAGCAAGTTCTGAAGGAACCAGAAAATTGCAAAAATAACAGTAATAGAGAAACAAATTGATGGCATTAGAACGAATACAAATGAGGAACAGGAGAGGCGGTTTTAAAATAGATCAAAGGCTGGAAGCAGAAAACAGGGAAGCACGGCCTGCTGTTTTCTTCGGTAATTAATTTTGGTAATTATACCAGTTGATTTACAGAAACACGAGGATAGTGCTAAAAGACAGTCAACAAATAGCAAATGAGTGTACATTTAAAGAGGTCATTTCTTGCTCTGCCCAAACTCTCATACATGTGACAATTGTCAATTACATCAATTATACAAGCACAGAAAAGTATTCCCAGCATACAGTGGGAGTCGCCCTCCCATTAAAGTACAATAGGCTAATTAGTGCATGCATTGACACCTAGGACTTATGAATCTATAGAAATGTGTCTTATACAAAAATGGAAGCTCTGTTTCATTTTCTGTAAGCATTCTTGATATGCTGCCAACCTTTAGACAAGTGTTCAGAATCAGAAAATCATTTTCAAGAAGACAGGCAGAGTGAAAATAAACATAGTTTTGTCATTTCTAGCTATTTTTTTTGACAAACACACATTGTACATCCACTCACCCATGTGGACCTGTGGCTCAGCTATTGTTAGTTAATTGACTAAGAAGCTTTTCTGTATGGTTTCAGTCTTTGATCTTACACTTCGGAAAATATTTATAGTTTTCTACTTCTGACTTATCTGCTGATATCTTCACCATGCCTTATAGGTGTGAACTTTATGTAATTAATTAGCATAAAAACTTTTGAGATTTTTCCCAGTTTTCATAACTTTAATAAGAACTATTGTTTAATAATGAAGAGGAACAGAGAAAGAGGGATGTCAGCACTTGTCAGGACACAGCCACCCGGCCCAGACATGAACAAGGTGTCAGCTTACTATACAAATAAGGGCACTTCTAATCCATATGACATGAATGTATTTTAGACCCCCATTGTTTTCAAATATGTAAAAAAAAAATACCTACCTTTTTACTAAATTGAGTAAATGTGTCCATCTGGAGTTACATTTGCTTGTGTGCATACCCTTCAGTTCTCATTTGTACATGCATATGTGCAAATATGTTGTAAAGTGATATTTTTAGGAAATTAGCATTCTGATTATAGTATACCAGGTCCTTTATCTAACAGGGTATCCTAAACATTCATTATATGACTAAAATGTGCAGAATACTCAAAGAAATAGATTTAAATGCAAATCCAGCACATGATAAATTATAGCTTTATAAGAAAAGTAAAGCCCCATAATGCACATTGGAAATATTGTCCCCACAGCTAAATGCTACCTTTTCCACCAGAGAACATCCAGCTCACTGGTTATAGCCGAGTAAAAATTCCATGAAAATTACTAGCCTTGTTTGTCGTCAGGGGACTAAGAACATAAGTAAATAGAAAGTGGAGTTATTACTCTGTTAACTTACTTTGATGGCATTATTCCAGTAAATTAAGGATTGTAGAAAATCTTTTGATATTTTATAGGTTTACATGTCTTAGTAGAGCAAGGATAAGGGAAAAGATAGGATGGAGAAAAGTTGTTCCACCATTTTCTGGGACCCAATACTATGAATCAACTAGTTTTCTCCTTTTCCCCCTCCTCCTCTTCCTCCTCTTCCTCCTCCTCTTCATTCTCTTCTTCCTCCTCCTTTTTTCTTTCTTCTCTTTCTCCTCCTTTTTTCTTTTCCTCCTACTCTTCTTCCCCTACTCTTTCTCCTCTTCTTTCTCCTTCTCTTCTTCCTCCTCTTCCTCCTCCTCTTCCTCCTCCTCTTCATCCTCCTCCTCGACCTCCTTCCCACCCCCATCCCATAAGGGCAACTGCTTTATTCACTCATATCTACTGCTCAGCATGAACAAGTGAAAGGATGATGACGTAGAGGAAACAGGGATGAGAATCCTAAGTGTGCAGTGACAGTCTTATCTGTCAAAAGGGACAGTTTGTTGGAAAGTGGGAAAAGAAGAGGCACATGTAAGTTTTGTTAGTAACATCTGCAGCCCCAGATAAACAACTCAGTAAGGAGAACACTGCATTAGTTACTTGTCTTGTTGTCACGACCAAATATCTGACAAGAAGCAGCTCAGAGAGAAGGAGTTTATCTGGGTCCGTGGCTTGTGGAAGCAGCTCATCATGGCTGCAGAAGCAGGAGGTGCTTGCTCACATTAATCCATAGTCAGGAAGCAGAAAGCAGTATGGATGCCTCTGCTCAACTCGCTTCCTCCTTTGTGTTCAGTCTGAGACCCTAGCCCATGTGGTCAGTCTTTCTTCCTCCTCAGTTAATTTTCTCTAAAACATTCCTTCGGACCTCCCCCTAAGGCGTGTCTCCTAGGTGATTATATAAGCCAAGTTGACAATCAAGATTGACCACCATACACTGTGAGAAGGTCAATACAGCTGGCTGCTGGGCAGTGACTATGATGTGGGTTAGAAAGGGAGAGAACTGACCAGCACAACTATCATCTGTAGTTATGAAAAAGATGGTGTTGTATAAAATGTAATTATGTGATAAATCATTTGGAGGCATTTCTAATGAAAAACATTCCCTGGGAAAGATTAAGCAGAACTTGTGTGTCCACTGTCTGAAACCGAGTTTGTAGCTCTCGCTGCTGTCGTCCTAAGCCTTCATAAATCCACAGGAAGCTCCTGTTTATCGATTTTATTTGCAGAACACACTCCGAGTATAAAGTAATTTGATTTTTTTTAACAGGGTTTAGGGTCTGCCCCAACAGGGTTATAACTTACCAAGCATAAAAGCCAACACATAAAAGCAAACATACAATTTAAGGAGAAAGGGGCTCATGCCAGCAGAATCAGCGAATCAGGGGGTGGTGAGATTACCCCCAGGCATATCCATGCACCCATCTATCTGTCTGGGAATCTGGGGGTGAGGCTGGCAAGATTATTCCCAGGAACACCCCCATGCCCTCTAACTGCTGGGCTGAAATCTCCTGGTGAGTGATCTTTTGGATGCCTTTCATGCATAGTGTTGCTCAACTCTTTTGAGAGAAAAAACAATAATAAATCCCACAGAGAAAAACATAGTGGTTATTTAACAGACACGGGGCGGGTAGAGAGAGAACCTTCTTTCCTGTTTATCAGAGCAGGAACCGTTCTGTGGATGTTTTTAACCATTTTTTTTCACTCTCTGTGAAATCTTCCCTTTTGTCATCAAAGTCAGCCACTCAGACTGGTCAGTGCCATCTATGAGTGTTATCCATGATCCAGGTCTGCACGCGTGTGCAAGCTCTGCTTGCAGGCTGTAAACTGGAGGATAAATGGTGTCTCACGATTTTATACTTCTTTTGCACAGAGTCTTCGTTTTTAACTCTAAGCAATTGTGGATAATTAAATTTTTATAGAAGGAATTTTTTTCTTTAGCAATCCCATTAGGGCTCTGTTGTACTTGTCCATTGCCTCATAAAGGAAAAAGGAAGAAAAAAAAAAAAAACTGCCACATCTGTGCCTTAACCATTTTGTGCAGATTCTCTCCCGCTCCATAGTTTATGGGATGCGTTCATGACCGGGGAACCCTATATTGGTGCCATAAATGCCAAGGCTGGTAAAAGCAGGAGAGCAGCAGAATGCCTTACTTGTGAAGAGAGACGGAATAAGGGATGAGTGCCAGGTCACTGAGGGCAGATAGCAAATGGCCTCTGTGAGACTTTCTGGTGACCACATAACCGTGGTAGCTATGAGCCCCAAGGACAGAACAGTTTGGTTTTAGCTGGACAGTGCAAGAGCCAGAGCCTCAGCGGAGCAGGGGAGTTGTGAACCACTGGAAATCCCAGTGGTACACCTGATGGCCCACCATCAGAATGCTTTGAAAGGGACTCATAAAGGCAGGGCATCAAAGAACACCATCAACTTCTCAAACTTTGACTCTGGCTATAAATGAAAGGGCAGTCCCAATCTGTGGGAATAGGCAACCTCTTTGTTGACTTTCACACTAATGGGGAAAATTTCAACCCCCCACCCCATAACAGCACCTTTGAAACAGAGTACAAGGACACCCTGGCAGGATACCCACAGCAAAGGTATGACTCCTCATCAGGAAGGACCTCCATCTGACCTCTTCCACTCAGATGTTTTTGTCCAGTGCTCAAAAGGCCAATCCCCATAATTCTCCTGCAGCCTCTGTGTCCACCCCCTACTTCCCATCTTCTGTTCAGCTCTGTGAACATGTGTGATACTGATATCTGAGCACGAACAGCTACAGAGACCACCATGTACCAAGTACAGGGCCACAGCAGGGCCGGCCATGCCTCCCTTCATCCTCAGAGAAAAGCTTGGGACACAGAGGAGACCTTGAGAGGAAAGGTCTCTAATGCTCCTGATTATATCTACATGACGTGATAGAACTTTGAGGAGATAATTAATGTGTCCAAAGCTCATGGCAGCCAAATGATGGAAACATCAGTCTCCTTACCAGTTGCCTCCTGGTTTGAGAAACACCTGGAAATTACCTCAAGTCAAATTATTCAGTATAAAACATTTGGGGGGGGGGGAAAGATACTTTCACAAATTAAGTCCCAGATATCTTGGAAAGTGACACTTAGACATTTTAAATGTGTTCTCATTTGTAGGTGAAGCCATTTAGTGAATTCTCTTGAAGGTAGTTTAAAATGTGGTTAAACCATCACCGTCTACCATGGGCATCATGGTCTGGGGACATGTTGTTAAAATAGGACTCTGCTATATGATAGAGAACCACACTACTATATAAGCTAGGGAGCAAGGCTATACACGAACTTACTAACAAAAGTCAGGTGGAAGGAAGAGAAGCAGTAGAGCGGGCTGGCCTTGGATCTGAAGAATTTCTGAGGCAGTATGTCTCATAGGGCCATCTGTCTCAGTATTAACTGGCTTCATACCAAACATATTCTCCATGGATCTCAACCAAAGAATCTCAATTATAACAAGCTGCCTAATGATTTTATACATGGTAATGTGGGTACTTTTGATCTAGGCTAGAGTAAGTAGTTTAGCTTATGCTGAAGATTAGGAAAAGAAAGCACCACAGGGCACAATGATGTAGACAACAAGGGAGGAAAGCTTCGGTCTTTGTATTTTTCAATAGGGACTGGTGTGACCTGAACACTTGAACCAGTCCTTGGCCTACACAGGAGACTGGAGTGCTCTTGCAATGCGAAGCAAATCTGTGCCTTCTACACTATTTTTGGAAGTGCAAGGATCAAAGGTCACACTGTTTGGAAGACTGGGTGTTCAGCAATGCTTGTCTCTGCCATCTTGTACTTTAAGCCTCCTTTGCAGGTTGAATTCTAGTAGGAGAAATAAGTAAGTTGTTGTTACTTTAGATATACATTTTATTATCTATAAAAATGCCAAGGTTGAACAAGATATTAGTCATAACAAACCCTTCTATAATACCTTTTGAATATACTGTTTTATTTTGCTTTCATTAAAACACACAATGTAATTGTTAGCTTTAGATTACATATGTAAGACCTCCAGCCCTGCCCAAAACTATGCAGGTAATAACCCACATGACCATTTACACATTCCTTCAGCAAATGTATGGTTTTTGTCTACTTAAGCTAGACACTATCCCAGGTTCTGAGATGAAGATGATGAGTCGGAAGTTCTGATTTACACTTTAGCCACAGATCCAAGAAGATGTTGACCAACTTCACCTGACCAAAACCCGACTGTATCACAAATCCCCTGTGCTATTATCAAGTACCTGCCCAGCCTCTGCCTTCTTGAGTTTCTAGCTCCTGTGAGTCTGGGGATCACAGGGCTCCGGAAAGCTTGGCTGGAGCAATGTACTGCAAACAGGAAGGACTCTTACAAAAGAAGTGGACAGATAAGAAAATAAGCAAATGGCCTCGCTAGCATGTCTGCTTCCTAATTGACTAGGCCTATCTTGGCTTCCTGCTGGCCTTGCCCAGGTAACACTCTCTCCTTTTCTTATCCCCCCTCCAGCAGCAGCATTGGCGTGTTCTTCTGTGGATCCAAAGCCATGTCAAAGACTCTTCAAAAGATGTGTCGTTTGTACTCATCTGTGGATCCGAGGGGCGTTCATTTCTATTACAACAAGGAAAACTTCTAGATGTTGGGGGTACAGTCAATGCACTGTGAAAGGCTAAAGTCAAGTAGGGAAGGAAAGTGGTTTTTTTTTTTTTTCCACGAAGGGCCAAATAGCCAGCATTTTAGACTTTGTGCAGAGGATGATCGCAGCCTCATCTACTTCACCCTGTGGTTCCAAGACACTTAAGTAGCCACAAATGAGAACACATTGCAATGGGTTAGCTGAGTCTGTTGTCATACAATTTACTTATGGCCACTGAAAGTGAATCTCATATAATCTTTCTGTCACGGAATTTGTATTTTCTTTTTTTGACAATTTAAAAATGTAAAAGCCAGGGTTAGGCACTTAACAAAAATGTAGAAATCATGAGAATATAAACTTAAGCCATGAGCCAAATGAGGCCAATGACATGTAAACAATGTTAATCAAAGCATGCTTAGAACATGCTTAGAACACTGGCATTTTCCCACCTTGTATGACATCTACATAAACACTAAATTCCATGTTTACCTTCCCTCTCGTCTTCCTTCCTTCCTTCTTCCTTCCTTCCTTCTTCCTTTGTTCCTCCCTCTCGCCATTCCTTTGTTCCTTACTTCATTCATTCATTCATTACTGGTTTCTTTCTCCCTCTCTTTAAACAAATAGCTCAATTCAACTTCTGTCCCTCAAAACCTCTGGAAATGTTTTTGGAAATTTCCATCAATTTAGTTTTTCCATGACCTGTTGCTGGTTACAAAGTATCCCTCATGCCCCATACTTCTCTCCACCAGCATTAATGTTTTATAATCATTTCATCAAATATATCGAATGATTTGAAAATTATTTAGCCACAGATAGCAACAAGTGGGTTCTTTAGTAATATTGACGGAACTTCATTAGTGGTATATCAAATCTTTTATTTAGACTTCATATCAAATTACTAACTTCAGAGGACTCCTCTGACATTCCTATACCTGTTAATATCAGTGTCCAGCTGAAAATGTTTAGTGGCCAGACATGGGGAACTATACACCACATTATATTTTCTTAGTTTCTAGATGACATATCATATACAATAGAATAAAAGCATTTTCTGAAATTAAGATAAATTGTGCTTTACAAATGCTTCTTATCATTGTGGACTATTATAAAAGAAGCAAATTGATCTGACAGGTTTGATTTTATGAATCAAGCAGTTACTTAAGCTTTTCCATGTGTTTCTAAAATTCAAATTGTCTACTTTCTATTATCATTAGATTATTTTTTAATTTCAAGTATAAACTTTACTCTTATTACAGGGAACAGTTGGGTGTATTCAATAATATCTCATACATGACTTCTGCTGCCTCTACTTAGAAATTTCTCAGTGTATAAAAGTATCAGATAAAGATAGATATATATAGAGATAGATAGATAGATAGATATACAGACAGACAGACAGACAGACAGATAGATAGATAGATAGATAATAGATAGATAGATAGATAGATAGATAGATAGATAGATAGATATAAATAATCATTCAAATTCCAGTTGGAAGATATTCAGGCACACTACACAATTATTTTCCCATTTAAACTTAATTCAATCATTATTTGCTAGCAGTTTCTATAACCAAATAAAATCTTTAGCCAGAAAATTAAATACATTAACTTTTTTCCTTTAAATCATATTTAGTTACTACTATTCTTTCTTTGACTATTTGAAAATAAAATGTATTGTTTGATCATACAATTTTGTCTAATAAATAAAACTTTTTCTGGTAAAATATCAAAAATACAATTTTTTTAATTTCTGAGGATACTGTTCAACATTTTGAAATATATATACTAAGAGATTCTTACCTATCCAAACAAGAAAAAATATAAAAATTTGAGTTCCATAATGTTGAAATAACCAAATTAAAATGGAAATAATTTATTCAAAAGAGAAACATTCCACAAAAATTATTTAAGGTAATTTGATACATCAATAAACATAAACAGGAAGACATTTGAAAGTGGGTGCAAGTACTAATAACTGAATTTGAATGTTAAACATTCTGAAGATAATCAATTTGTTCTGAACTAATCTCTCTGCTAAATGAAACTCCAATTAAATTAAAATTTTCTTGATTTTAGGGAAAAGAAAAAAACTAATGAGAGGAAGAAAGATGGAAACCAGAAAGGAATAGGGAAAAGAAGGGATGAGATAGAAGAGGGGAAAGGGAGAGGAGAGGAGAAGGAGGAGCAGAGAGGAGGGGAAAGGAGGGAAGAGGAACAGAGGGCAGAAGTAAGAAAGGAGAAAACGTCCTATGTATGAGAGAAGCCATCTTAAAGGGGATCCTCTAAAGTAACCAAAGAGGAAGCCTGCGTTAGCTGCTAGTGAACAACACTAAGCATAGCCACAGAACTTCCCTGAAGATGCCACACTAAGAAAATTCTGCCCTAGAAGCATTATAGTACCATAGCTATCAGTGGAGTGATTTGGGCCCCCTTGGATTAACTTTCCAAAATGAAGGCAAAATAAAGACTTTCCAAGCAAAGCCAAACGGGAAACATTCTTTGTCTCTGGAGTAACTGCCAAAAGATAGCCTTACTCAGGGAGGGAGGAAGTTCAGTTCACCCAGACACAATGAACATCAATGAGCC
Organism: Mus musculus; assembly: GCF_000001635.26. NCBI lineage: Eukaryota > Metazoa > Chordata > Mammalia > Rodentia > Muridae > Mus > Mus musculus. The sequence goes on along the minus strand of NC_000083.6, from coordinate 3,632,676 downwards.
AAGAACACGCTAAAAAAATGTTTTGTCTCTAAATAGCAGACTATTTGTCTCTAAATAGCAGAATCTCTAAATAGCAACTACAAAAGACAATAAAAGATTGGTTATGAATAATTGTGTCCAAGTAGGACAGAAATAGGGATGTGTGGAGGCTCACCACAACGTTTTTTGAGAAGGAATATCTGAGTCTGAAACTGGCAATTTGGCTAGGGTGGCTGCCCATCAAGGTTTAGAGATCCCACTCTCTCTCCCTCCCTAGCACTGCATTACAATCACCTCAGCCTTTTCGTAGGGGGCCCAGGGGAGCCCAATGCATAGCAAGCATTTTACTGACAGAACCATCTCCCCAGCTCCTGAAAGAATATTTTTAGAATGTCAAAGTGAAATACTACAAACCAACATGCAAGGCAGGAGGACCCTGGAATCTAGCATCCTGCGGTTAATATATTGTTTGGCAAGACAGAGGAGCTACTATGCAAAGTTCCTTGTTAAATGCTGTAAGTAAAGAGAAGAAGTGATTTTTATGGCCCATTGTGCACACCGTACCCTTTAGCAAAGGTGACTCTACTCTTGAGTTTTGGTTGAACCTAAGCTGTTAACTAATTTCTGGGATGATCAAGAAGTGTGAAGAAGATTTCAAGTGAGTTGTGTTTTCTGCCTTTTTTTTTAAATATATTTTTATTAGGTATTTTCCTCCTTTACATTTCCAATGCTATCCCAAAAGTCCCCCATACCCTCCCCCCACTCCCCTACCCACCCACTCCCACTTTTTGGCCCTGGCGTTCCCCTGTACTGGGGCATATAACGTTTGCATGTCCAATGGACCTCTCTTTCCAGTGATGGCCTACTAGGCCATCTTTTGATACATATGCAGCTACAGTCAAGAGCTCCGGGGTACTGGTTAGTTCATAATGTTGTTCCACCTATAGGGTTGCAGATCCCTTTAGCTCCTTGGGTACTTTCTCTAGCTCCTCCATTGGGGGCCCTGTGATCCATCCAATAGCTGACTGTGATCATCCACTTCTGTGTTTGCTAGGCCCCAGCATAGTCTCACAAGAGAGAGATCTATCTGGGTCCTTTCAGCAAAATCTTGCTAGTGTGTTCAATGGTGTCAGCATTTGGAAGCTGATTATAGGATGGATCCCCGGATATGGTAGTCTCTGGATGGTCCATCCTTTCGTCACAGCTCCAAACTTTGTCTCTGTAACTCCTTCCATGGGTGTTTTGTTCCCAATTCTAAGAAGGGGCAAAGTGTCCACACTTTGGTCTTCGTTCTTCTTCAGTTTCATGCATTTAGCAAATTGTATCTTATATCTTGGGTATCCTAAGTTTCTGGGCTAATATCCACTTATCAGTGGGTACATATTATGTGAGTTCCATTGTGATTGGGATACCTCACTCAGGATGATGCCCTCCAGGTCCAACCATTTGCCTAGGAATTTCATAAATTCATTCTTTTTAATAGCTGAATAGTACTCCATTGTGTAAATGTACCACATTTTCTGTATCCATTCCTCTGTTGAGGGGCATCTGGGTTCTTTCCAGCTTCTGGCTATTATAAATAAGGCTGCTATTAACATAGAGGAACATGTGTCCTTCTTACCGGTTGGGACCTCTTCTGGATATATGCCCAGGAGAGGTATTGCGAGATCCTCCGGTAGTACTATGTCCAATTTTCTGAGGAACTGCCAGACTGATTTCCAGAGTGGTTGTACAAGCTTGCAATCCCACCAACAATGGAGGAGTGTTTCTCTTTCTCCACATCCTCGCCAGCATCTGCTGTCACCTGAATTTTTGATTCTAGCCATTCTGACTGGTGTGAGGTGGAATCTCAGGGTGTTTTGATTTGCATTTCCCTGATGATTACAGATGTTGACATTTTTTCAGGTGCTTCTCTGCCATTCGGTATTCCTCGGGTAAGAATTCTTTGTTCAGCTCTGAGCGCCATTTTTTAATGGGGTTATTTGATTTTTTGGAGCCCACCTTCTTGAGTTCTTTATATATATTGGATATTAGTCCCCTATCTGATTTAGGATAGATAAAGATCCTTTCCCAATCTGTTGGTGGTCTTTTTGTCTTGTTGACGGTGTCTTTTGCCTTGCAGAAGCTTTGCAACTTTATGAGGACCCCTTTATCGATTCTCGATCTTACTGCACAAGCCATTGCTGTTCTATTCAGGAACTTTCCCCTGTACCCATATCTTCGAGGCTTTTCCCTACTTTCTCCTCTATAAGTTTCAGTGTCTCTGGTTTTATGGGGAGTTCCTTAATCCACTTAGATTTGACCTTAGTACAAGGAGATAGGAATGGATCAATTTGCATTCTTCTACATGATAACCGCCAGTTGTGCCAGCACCATTTGTTGAAAGTGCTGTCTTTTTTCCACTGGATGGTTTTAGCTCCCTTGTCAAAGATCAAATGACCATAGGTGTGTGGGTTCATCTCTGGGACTTCAATTCTGTTCCATTGGTCTACTTGTCTGTCTCTATACCAGTACCATGCAGTTTTTATCAGAATTGCTCTGTAGTACAGGTTTAGGTCAGGCATGGTGATGCCACCAGAGGTTCTTTTATCCTTGAGAAGAGTTTTTGCTACCCTAGGTTTTTTGTTATTCCAGATGAATTTGCAGATTGCTCTTTCTAATTCGTTGAAGAATTGAGTTGAAATTTTGTTCGGGATTGCATTGAATCTGTAGATTGCTTTTGGCAAGATAACCATTTTTACAATGTTGATCCTGCCAATCCATGAGCATGGGAGATCTTTCCATCTTCTGAGATCTTCTTTAATTTCTTTCTTCAGAGACTTGAAGTTCTTATCATACAGATCTTTCACTTCCTTAGTTAGAGTCACGCCAAGGCATTTTATATTATTTGTGACTATTGAGAAGGGTGTTGTTTCCCTAATTTCTCTCTCAGCCTATTTATCCTTTGTGTACAGAAATGCCATTGACTTGTTTGAGTTAATTTTATATCCAGCTACTTCATTGAAGCTGTTTATTAGGCTTAGGAGTTCTCTGGTGGAATTTTTAGGGTCACTTATATATACTATCATATCATCTGCAAAAAGTGATATTTTGACTTCTTCCTTTCCAAGTTGTATCCCCTTGATCTCCTTTTGTTGTCTAATTGCTCTGGCTAGGACTTCAAGTACAATGTTGAATAGGTAGGGAGAGAGTGGGCAGCCTTGTCTAGTCCCTGATTTTAGTGGGATTGCTTCCAGCTTCTCACCATTTACTTTGATGTTGGCTACTGGTTTGCTGTAGATTGCTTTTATCATGGTTAGGTATGGGCCTTGAATTCCTGATCTTTCTAAGACTTTTATCATGAATGGGTGTTGGATTTTGTCAAATGCTTTCTCAGCATCTAAGGAGATAATCATGTGGTTTTTGTCTTTGAGTTTGTTTATATACTGGATTACATTGATGGAGTTCTGTATATTGAACCATCCCTGCATCCCTGGAATAAAACCTAATTGATCAGGATGGATGATTGTTTTGATGTGTTCTTGGATTCGGTTAGCTAGAACTTTATTGAAGATTTTTGCATCAATATTCATAAGGGAAATTGGTCTGAAGTTCTGTATTTTTGTTGGGTCTTTTTATGGTTTAGTTATCAGAGTAATTGTGGCTTCATAGAATGAGTTGGGTAGAGTACCTTCTGTTTCTATTTTGTGGAATAGTTTGTGAAGTACTGGGATTAGATCTTCTTTGAAGGCCTGATAGAACTCTGCACTAAACCCATCTGGTCCTGGGCTTTTTTTGGTTGGGAGACTATTAATGACTGCTTCTATTTCTTTAGGTGATATAGAACTGTTTAGATCATTAATCTGATCTTGATTTAACTTTGGTACCTGGTATCTGTCTAAAAACTTCTACATTTCATCCAGGTTCTCCAGTTTTGTTGAGTATAGCCTTTTGTAGAAGGATATGATGGTGTTTTGGATTTCTTCAGGATCTGTTGTTATGTCTCCCTTTTCATTTCTGATTTTGTTAATTAGGATCCTGTCCCTGTGCCCTTTAGTGAGTCTGGCTAAGGGTTTATCTATCTTGCTGATTTTCTCAAAGAACCAGCTCCTCGATTGGTTGATTCTCTGAATAGTTCTTCTTGTTTCCACTTGGTTGATTTCGCCCCTGAGTTTGATTATTTCCTGCCATCTACTCCTCTTGGGTGAATTTGCTTCCTTTTGTTCTAGAGCTTTTAGGTGTATTGTCAAGCTGCTACTGTGTGCTCTCTCTAGTTTCTTTTTGGAGGCACTCAGAGCTATGAGTTTTCCTCTTAGAAATGCTTTCATTGTGTCCCATAAAATTGGGTATGTTGTGGCTTTATTTTCATTAAACTCCAAAAAGTCATTAATTTCTTTCTTTATTCCTTCCTTGACCAAGGTATCATTGAGAAGAGTGTTGTTCAGTTTCCACGTGAATGTTGGCTTTCTATTATTTATTTTGTTATTGAAGATCAGCCTTAGTCCATGGTGATCTGATAGGATGCATGGGACAATTTCAATATTTTTGTATATGTTGAGGCTTGTTTTGTGACCAATTATGTGGTCAGTTTTGGAGAAGGTACCATAAGGTGCTGAGAAGAAGGTATATCCTTTTGTTTTAGGATAAAATGTTCTGTAGATATCTGTTAGATCCATTTGTTTCATCACTTTTGTAAGTTTCACTGTGTCCCTGTTTAGTTTCTGTTTCTATGATCTGTCCCTTGGTGAAAGTGGTGTGTTGAAGTCTCCCACTATTATTGTGTGAGGTGCAATGTGTGCTTTGAGCTTTACTAAAGTTTCTTTAATGAATGTGGCTGCCCTTGTATTTGGAGCAGAGATATTCAGAATTGAGAGTTCATCTTGGAACCTTTGATGAGTATGAAGTGCCCCTCCTTGTCTTTTTTGATGACTTTGGGTTGGAAGTCGATTTTATTAGATATTAGAATGGCTACTCCAGCTTGTTTCTTCATACCATTTGCTTGGAAAATTATTTTCCAGCCTTTCATTCTGAGGTAATGTCTATCTTTTTCTCTGAGATGAGTTTCCTGTAAGCAGCAAAATGTTGGGTCCCGTTTGAGTAGCCAGTCTGTTAGTCTATGTCTTTTTATTGGGGAATTGAGCCCATTGATATTAAGACATATTAAGGAAAGGTAATTGTTGCTTCCTGTTATTTTTGTTGTTAAAGTTGGCGTTTTGTTTTTGTGGCCGTCTTCTTTTAGGTTTGTTGAGGGGTCACTTTCTTGCCCTTTCTAGAATGTGGTTTCCGTCCTTGTATTGTTTTTTTTTCTGTTATTATCCTTTGAAGGGCTGGATTCATGGAAAGATAATGTGTGAATTTGGTTTTGTCGTGGAATACTCTGGTTTCTCCATCTATGGTAATTGAGAGTTTGGCTGGGTATAGTAGCCTGGGCTGGAATTTGTGTTCTCTTAGTGTCTGTATAACATCTGTCCAGGCTCTTCTGGCTTTCATAGTCTCTGGTGAAAAATCTGGTGTAATTCCAATAGGCTTGCCTTTATATGTTACTTGACCTTTTTCCCTTACTGCTTTTAGTATTCTATCTTTATTTAGTGCATTTGTTGTTCTGATTATTATGTTTCAGGAGGAATTTCTTTTCTAGTCCAGTCTATTTGGAGTTCTGTAGGCTTCTTCTCTCTCTTTAGGTTTGGGAAGTTTTCTTTTATAATTTTGTTGAAGATATTTGCCGGTCCTTTGAGTTGAAAATCTTCATTCTCATCTACTCCTATTATCTGTAGGTTTGGTCTTCTCATTGTGTCCTGGATTTCCTGGATGTTTTGAGTTAGGATCTTTTTGCATTTTCCATTTTCTTTGATTGTTGTGCCAATGTTCTCTATGGAATCTTCTGCACCTGAGATTCTCTCTTCCATCTCTTGTATTCTGTTGCTGATGCTCACATCTATGGTTCCAGATTTCTTTCCTAGGGTTTCTATCTCCAGCATTGCCTCACTTTGCGTTTTCTTTATTGTGTCTACTTCCCTTTTTAAGTCTTGAATGGTTTTATTCAATTCCATCACCTGTTTGGTTGTGTTTTCCTGCAATTCTTTAAGGGATTTTTGTGCTTCCTCTTTAATGTCTTCTCCCTGTTTAGCAGTGTTCTCCTGTATTTCTTTAAGTGAATTATTAAGGTTCTTCTTGATGTCCTCTACCATCATCATGAGATACGCTTTTAAATCTTGGTCTAGTTTTTTGGGTGTGTTGGGGTTCCCTGGACTGGGCAAAGTGGGAGTGCTGGGTTCTGATGATGGTGAGTGGTCTTGGTTTCTGTTAGTAAGATTCTTACGTTTACCTTTCACCATCTGGTAATCTCTGGAGTTAGTTGTTATAGTTGTCTCTGTTTAGAGATTGTTCCTCTGGTGATTCTGTTACCCTCTCTCAGCAGACCTGAGAGACTAGCTCTCTCCTCTGCGTTTCAGTGATCAGAGCACTCTCTGCAGGCAAGCTCTCCTCTTACAGGGAAGGTGCACAGATATCTGGCGTTCAGACCTCCCTTCTGGCCGAAGATGAAGGCCCAAAACAGGACCTTTCCCAGAAGCTGTGTTGCTTTGGCCTGTCACAGAAGCTGTTAGCTTCTGTGTGTACACTCTCACCAGTGCAGACTACTTTTCAGCGGAGTCCCAGAACCAAGATGGCTCCCGCTGTTCCTGAGGCAAAAGCCTCCCGGGCCGGGTGGACACCTGTCCTCTGGCAGGGGAGGTGGTCGGATGTCTGGAGCCCGAAAAGGGCGCTGCCTCACAAGCTCTGTGGCTCCCGCCTGTCCCAGAAGCTGTCAGCTTCTGTGTGCACACTCTCACCTGTGCAGACTACTTTTCAGCAGAGTCCCGGAACCAAGATGGCTCCCGCCGATCCTGAGGCAAAGGCCTCCCGGGCCTGGCGGACACCTGTCCTCTGGGTGGGAAGGTGGTCGGATGTCTCGTGTTTTCTGCTTTAATCTGAGGCCATCTCTATCTGTTCCATTTACAGTCAGCTGATCTTCTCGGGCTCTGCTGTTCTTAGAGCATCTTCTGTCCCCTTCAAGTCTCTGTAGACAGCACTCTGGCATTTCTGACATCTGTATCACTGTGGTGAGGTAGGGAACAAACTCTCTCTCTCTACTTTCTGTTACTTTTTTATTTGATCTACATAGTTAAATAGTTCTTCTTTTATCTTTGTGACTCAGAACATTTTGACAAACATTTCACATAATTTATTGCTAAACTAAACCTTGGGGAATTTCCTCCACTTCAAGGATGTTTCCTCATATTATATGTTTGAATGCATTTTGGATGCCCTTTGTTTCCTATTTTTAGAGGCATCAATTATTTTAATAATGGATCCTTTTCCATCTTAATTATTTTAATGGTTATAATGTCCATGTATCTTTTATTTATATCATTTTCTCTACATTTTTACTGGCCCAAATTATTCCTGTCAGGATTCAAACTAATTCCTATTTTTAAAAAGAACATTTAAATACATGATCTAATATTGCCTGGGTAGTATTCAGAGTTTTTTTTTTCAATGATAACTATAAATCTTAGGATTCAAGTTAAGTTGAGTAACAAAAATTATAAATAACCTCCTCCCCTCTGTTCAGGACACATTTTGCCACAAAACTAAAACAAACAGACAAACACAATGTCTGTTTTCATCATTTCTTACATTTGGGAATTTCAGACTTGGAGTTATAATTGATTTTCAGTAATGTCTACTCTGTACAGTTTGCAGATGACGAAGACAGTTGTGTAATGATGTTGCTTTCAGCCTTGGGCCTCAACATCAAATTCGCGTTCATTCTGACGTGTTCATTTTGTTTCTTTCTAAATTTTTCTCTCTCTTATTCAGATGACACTCTCATTACATTCTGCAAAGCATGAATGGTAACAGATTACTAGGGTCACAGTTTCTACCTGGTCATGTTACAGATGCTTAATTGAGTCTTCCATATTTTAAATAAACTATGGGTTATTTTCCTGCACTTATCACATCTAAAACTATGTAAAATAACTCATCTATCTACTTCTCCATCGATCTCTCTATATCTATCTATTCATTTATCATATCTATCCCAATAATCTATCAAACCCATCCATCTATCTAATTATCTCTCTATCTTTCTATCTATACATTTATCACATGTATCTATCATCTATCAATCTATCATCTATCAAATCTATCATCTCTATCTATCTAATTCTGTGATGGTTTGTACGTGCTTGGCTCAGGGAGTGGCACAATTAAGAGGTGTGGCCTTGTTACAGTAGGTGTGTCACTGTGGGTGTGGGCTAAGACCCTCATTCTAGCTGCCTGGAAGTGAATATTATTCTAGCAGCCTCTAGATGAAGATGTCGAACTCCCAACTATTCCTGCACCATGTCTGCCTGGATGCTACCATGTTCCTACCTTAATGATAATGGACTGAACCTCTAAACCTGTAAGCCATCCCCAATTAAATGTTGTCCTTTATAAGACTTGCATTGGTCATGCTGTGTCTGTTCACAGAAGAAAACCCTAAGACAATCTACCTTTCTCTTCCTCTCCTCTTCTGTCTTTTTTACTAAGACTTAGACTGTACCAGATTTCCTGGCCCCATTCTAAATTCTGGAATCCACAGTGAGTTTTTCTGCCTTTGTGCAGGCAGAGGGAGTGTTTATAGTGAATCTCAAAATGGAGAGTTCTCAGAAGCTCTCTTCTCCAGCAAAGAAAGTCAACTCGCTTCATCTTTTACTCTCACATCCACATCTGAACAGCAGAAAAGGGAAAGTTTCAATCTTCCTCCTGAACCCTGCAGAGGCCTCCAAGGGCTCCAGAGTACTCTCCATGCTGCAGGACCTCGTGATCACCTTGGGATCATGGATGAGTGGAACACAACATCAGCTCCAGAGAATTGCAGAGGGTCTTGTGCCAGCAGGAAAAAGGAACGCCGCCCGAACAGAGGCTGGGATCCTTTCCGGTAGGGGCCAGCCCCACCATCTTCCATGTAAACCCAGCCAAGGGCGTTGAGGGCCCCAGAGGACTCTCCACGCCACAGGACACCTAGCAAATCCAGAACCTCATGATCACTGGAGAGCACATGGGTGGCAGAAGCAACAGAGCTTCTTGGACAGGGTCCCTTCAGGCCTTCATCCTCAGCCAGGAGGCAGAGCTGAGACCCAGACCCCTGGGAACCTTCCTTACCAGAGGAGAGTTGGCCCACAGGGAGGGCTCTGACAACAGGACTCAAGAGGTGGATCAGAGCTCCAGACTTCTAGACATCTTCCCTGCAAGAGGAGAGCTTGCCTGCAGAGAGTACTCTGACCACTGGGACTAAGGTGAGAGTTGGACTCCCAGGAGTGTTGACAGAGGCTAACAGAATCACAGGAGGATCAAGCTCCATCCAGAGACAGCCAGAACATTAACACCAGAGATTACCAGATGGCGAAAGGCAAACATAAGAATCTTACTAAGAGAAACCAAGAACACTGGGCATCATCAGAACCAAGTACACCCACCACAGCGAGTACTGGACACCCCAAAACACCTGAAAAGCAAGACTCAGATTTAAAATCCTATCTCATGATGGTGGTAGAAGATTTTAAGAAGGGCATTAATAACTCACTTAAAGAAATACAGAATAACAGTGCTAAACAGGTAGAAGACCTTAAAGAGGAAACACAAAAATACCTTAGAGAACTACAGGAAAACACAACCAAACAGGTGATGGAATTGAACAGAACGATGCAAGATCTAAAAATGGAAGTAGAAACTATGAAGAAAACCCAAAGGGAGACAACTCTGGAGATAGAAACCCTAGGAAAGAAATCAGGAACCATATGAGCATCAGCAAAAGAATACAAAAGATGGAAGAGAGAATCTCAGGTGCAGAAGATTCCATAGAGAACATGGATACAACAATCAAAGAAAATGCAAAATGAAAAAAGACCCTAACTCAAAACATCCAGGAAATCCAGGACACAACGAGAAGACAAAACTAACAGATAAGAGGAGTAGATGAGACTGAAGTTTTTCAACTTAAAGGGCCAGCAAATATCTTCAACAAAATTATAGAAGAAAACTTCCCAAACCTGAAGAAAGAGATGCCCATGAACATACAAGAAGCCTACAGAACTCCAAATAGGCTGGACCAGAAAAGAAATTCCTCCCAACACATAATAATCAGAACAACAAATACAATGAATAAAGACAGAATATTAAAAGCAGTAAGGGAAAAAGGTCAAGTAACCTATAAAGGCAGGCCTATTAGAATTACTCCAGATTCAAACACAAAGATCCTACTAGAAAAGGCTATAATCAACAAACCTAGAAAACCTGGAAGAAATGAACAACTTCCTAGACAGATACCAGGTACCAAAGTTAAATCAGGATCAGATTAATGATCTTAACAGTCCCATTTCCCCTAAAGAAATAGAAGCAGTCATTAATAGTCTCCCAACCAAAAAAAAAAAAAAAAAAAAAAAAAGCCCCCGACCAGATGGGTTTAGTGCAGAGTTCCATCAGACCTTCAAAGAAGACCTTATTCCAACACTCCTCAAACTATTCCACAAAATAGAAACAGAAGATACTCTACCCAATTCATTCTATGAAGCCACAATTACTCTAATACCTAAACCACACAAAGATCCAACAAAGAAAGAGAACTTCAGACCAATTTCCCTTATGAATATCGATGTAAAAATACTCAATAAAATCCTTGCAAACTGAATCCAAGAACACATCAAAACAATCATCCATCCTGACCAAGTAAGCTTCATCCAAGAGGTGCAGGGATGGTTTAATATACAGAAATCCATCAACGTAACCCACTATATAAACAAACTCAAAGACAAAAACCACATGATCATCTTAGATACTTAGAAAGCATTCGACAAAATCCAACACCCCTTCATGATAAAAGTCATGGAAAGATCAGGAATTCAAAGCCCATACCTGAACATAATAAAAGCATAATAAAACATAATAAAAGCAATATACAGCAAACCAGTAGGCAACATCAAACTAAATGGAGAGTAACTCAAAGCAATCCCACTAAAATCAGGGACTAGACAAGGCTGCCCATTTTCTCCCTACCTATTCAATATAATGCTTGAAGTCCTAGCCAGAGAAATTTGACAACGAAAGGAGATCAAGGGGATACAAATTGGAAAGGAAGAAGTCAAAATATCACTATTTGCAGATGATATGATAGTATATATAAGTGACCCTAATAATTCCATCAGGGAACTCCTAAACCTGATAAACAGCTTCAGTGAAGTAGCTGGATATAAAATTAGCTTAAACAAATCAGTGGCCTTTCTCTACACAAAGAATAAACAGGTTGATAAATAAATTAGGGAAACAACACCCTTCACAATAGTCACAAATAATATAAAATACCTTGGTGTGACTCTAACTAAGGAAGCGAAAGATCTGTATGACAAGAACTTCAAGTCTCTGAAGAAAGAAATCAAAGAAGATCTCAGAAGATTGAAAGATTTCCCATGCTCATGGATTGGCAGGATTAATATAGTCAAAATGGCTATCCTGCCGAAAGCAATCTACAGATTCAATGTAATCCCCATCAAAATTCCAACTCAATCTTTCACTGAGGTAGAAAGGGCAATTTGCAAAATTCATCTGGAATAACAAAAAACCTAGGATAGCAAAAACTATTCTCAACAATAAAAACCTCTGGGGGAATCACCATGCCTGAACTCAAGCTGTACTACAGAGCAATTCTGATAAAAACTGCATGGTACTGCTGCAGCAACAGACAGATAGATCAAAGGAATTCATTTGAAGACCCAGAAATGAATCCACACACATATTGTCACTTGATCTTTTACAAAGGAGCTAAAATCATCCAGTAGAAAAAAGAACAGCATTTTCAACAAATGGTGCTGGCACAACTGGTGGTTATCATGTAGAAGAATGCGAAATGATCCATTCTTATCTCCTTGTACAAAACTCAAGTCTAGGTGAATCATAGACCACCACATAAAACCAGACACACTGAAATTTATAGAGGAGAAAGTGGGAAAAGCCTTAAAGATATGGTCACAAGGGAAAAATTCCTGAATAGAACAGCAATGGCTTGTGCTATAAGATCAAGAATCGACAAATGGGACCTCATAAAACTGAAAAGCTTCTGTAAGGCAAAAGATACTATCAATAAGACAAAAAGACCACCAACAGATTGGGAAAGGATTTTTACCAATCCTAAATCTGATAGGGGACTAATATCCAATATATACAAAGAGCTCAAGAAGCTGGACTCCAGAAATCCAAATATCCTCACTAAAAAATGTGGTACAGAGCTAAGCAAAGAATTCTCAACTGAGGAATACTAAAAGCCTGAGAAGCACTTGAAAAAATGTTCAACATCCTTAATCATCAGGGAAATGTAAATCAAAACAACCCTGAGATTCCACCTCACACCAGTCAGAATGGATAGAATCAAAAATTCAGATGACAGAAGATGCTGGCGAAGATGTGGAGAAAGAAGAACACTCCTCCATTGCTGGTGGGATCGCAAGCTCATACAACCACTCTGGAAATCAGTCTGGTGGTTCCTCAGAAAATTGGACATAGTACTACTGGAAGATCCAGCAATACCTCTCCTGGGCATATACCCAGAAGATGTTCCAACTCGTAATAAGAACACATGCTCCACTATGTTCATAGAAGCCTTATTTATAATAGCCAGAAGCTGAAAATAACCCAGATGCCCCTCAACAGAGGAATGGATACAGAAAATGTGATATATTTACACAACGGAGTACTACTCGGCTACTAAAATCAATGAATTTATGAAATTTTTGGAGGATGATATCTGGAGGATATCATCCTGAGTGAGGTAACCCAATCACAAAAGAAGTCGCTTGATATGCACTCACTGATAAGTGGATATTAGCCCAGAAACTTAGAACACCCAAGATACATTTTGGAAAACAAAAGAAAATCAAGAAGAAGAAAGACCAATGTGTGGATACTTCATTCCTCCTAGGGAACAAAATACCCATGAAAGGAGTTACAGAGACAAAGTTTGGAGCTAAAACAAAAGGATGGACCATCCAGAGACTACCCAACCCGGGGATCTATCCCATAATCAGCCACCAAACACAGACACTTGCATATGCAGCAAGATTTTGCTGAAAGGACCCTGATACAGTTGTTTTGTGTGAGGCTATGCCAGTGCCTGGCAAATACAGAAGTGGATGCTCACAGTCAGCTATTTGATGAAACACAGGGCCCCCAATGGAGGAGCTAGAGAAAGTACTCAAGGAGCTGAAGGGGTCTGCAACACTATAGGTGGAACAACAATATGAACTAACCAGTACCCCCAGAGCTCATGTCTCTAACTGCATATGTAGCAGAAGATATCCTAGTTGGCCATCATTGGGAAGAGAGGCCCCTTGGTCTTGCGAACTTTATATGACCCAGTACAGGGGAACACCAGGGCCAAGAAGTGGGTGTTCGTGGGTAGGGGAACAGGGTGAGGGGAGGTTATAGGGGACTTTTGGGATAGCATTTGAAATGTAAGTGATGAAAATATCTAATAAAAAATTGAAAAAAAATAAAAGGGAAAGTTTTCTCAGAAGTAAGAATTCCAACACAATTTCTCACCAGGAGTTTTTGACTTGCCCATAAAGTATCAAAGAGACAAAGCCAAGCAGCACTTTCACTCCCACTTTGCTCCTGGGGTCTTGTCCTCTCTCCTTCTTGTGTGTGTGTGTGTGTGTGTGTGTGTGTGTGTGTGTGTGTGTGTGTGTGTTTTCATGGGTTCAATGCACATGCACCTGAGCACGTGGTGGCCAGAGCTTGACTGTAGGTGTCTTCCTCCATGGCTTTCCACCTTACTTTTTGAGATAAGGCTTCTCACTGACACTGGAGTTCACCAATTCCATCAGACTGGCTATCCCAACAGTTCCAGGGAATCCTCCTAGCTCCATCTCCCCAGTGCTGGACTAACAAGCTTGCATCACCACAACAGAATTTTACATTGAGTTTGGAGTTCAGACACAGGTCCTCGTGCTAATTCCTCTATCATTTTACCAGTGAAAACATCTCCTAGGCCTTTGCCTTTCTTATATTGGTAATTTTTCTTAACATTGTGACCAAATACCCAACAGAATCCCCACAAGGGGTCAAGATTTACATTGGCTCATGGTTCTGCAGATTCTCCATCTATCACAGTGGGGAAGGCTTAGTTGTTAAAACTAGCTTCTCCGGAGCAGTGGGAGCTGTTGGCAGCAAGTCTTCCCATGGATCAGGGCAGAAACCAGAAGCTGATATAATCTCCAATGTCCCTCCCCTTGGAGCTACGCCCACTAGCCAGTCCCTGCCTTATAAATACCCCACTACTAGCAAAATAGCACCCCGGGCTGGGGAACAAGTATTCAAAACTTGTGGGTGACACCTCAGATCCAAACCATAATGCATCTCTAGGGTTTTTTAAGCTGTATGAGATCACATTTGTCCTTTATCCTTCTTTATTGGTCAATACTGGAGAACTGAACTCTAGTTAACATCACTACCTGGGTTTTAGATCAGCTCCTTGGTGGCAAACAGTAGAGCATATCAAAATGACATTACAACACCCTTGAAATTAAGTTAACATTTGAGCCATAAAACTTCCAAGTGGACCAGATTGTGTATTCTTAACCTGAATCTGCTAACTGCCATCTATACTAGAAGGTCTAAATAAGAATGTCACAATAGTGTTCTCAAAATGTATGGGGGAAATCCCAATATTTTTTGTCATCCAAAGATGTAGGGAAGCTCAACTTGGGTAAGAAAGAGGAAAGGAACTAAAGAACTGCTGTCATTAAAACATTTAAACCAGCAGGTAAAATCACTATGAAACAAAAGAAAACTAGTCTCACCAAGAAGGGACAAAAAATACAAGTGTTAGAATTTACACCAACTGAAAGACTCACTAGATAGGTGATTAGCAAGAAGAATGTCCCTCTAAAAGATGTCCTTATCCTGATCCCTGGCACCAATGATAGGTGATGTCATGTTGCAAAGGGGAATTAAGATTCTAGATAAAATTATGACTACTTTGAGATTGTTCCCTGGGGATGGAGACTAACCTTTATTAACTAGCTGGCCAAATGTTATTACTGCACTGTTACAAATAACAAGAGAGATAGAAAGATCAGAGTCCAAGAAGGAGAAATAAAGATTGACTATAGAGATAAAAGGGGCTAAAGAATGTGGGGAACCTTTGGAAGTCATAAAGGAAAGGCTATATGCTCTCCTCTAAAAGATGCTGAAAATAGACACAGTCGAATGATATTCATGTTGACCTAAAACAAATACAAGATAAAGACCATGTATTTGTAAAACCCACAAAAAATTGTTTTCATTACAATAACAATGAATACCTTATAGATCAAAAGTAAGATATCATCAATTCTCTTCCAAGCAACCTATAAATTCTAATCAAAGTCCCAGAAAGGTTTTTCATAAAATGTGACAGGCTAACAATTTACACATATATAAAACAAACACATAAGAATAGTAGAATAAAAAAAAAAAACTCAAGAAAAGAGTCATCAACTTTTCTATGGAAGGCTGCATCATAAACATTCTAAGCTGTATTGGTCACATATGGTCTTTGTCACATCCACTCCTTTGATTTTGTTTATTATTCAGTCCTTAAAGAATGTAAATAACCCTTAGCTTTAAGGCTATATATAGCCAGCAGATGGATTGAACCCACAGGCCATATCATGCCTATCCCAGAATAAAAACAACATGGATACACTTTACCATCCTCAAAAGAGCAGAAAATGCATTGTAGATGAGCACACATCTAAAGGAACATCCAATTAGATTAGGAGAAGTAAAACTATGTCATTTATAAACATGTGCACATAAAACCAAAACTGTAAATATCAAGAATGATACATGAGTTAAATCAAAAACCTTAATTTCATAATGTTAATGAGTTCTAGCAAGAGGATAGGATAAAAACTGTAGCCGCCTGTGGCCACGTGGACTGGATTCCCCTGAAAGGCGGGCTAGGGCTGAAAGAGATCAGACGGCAGCTAGAAAAGAACCAGGCCAAGACAAACCTTTCTGTTCAAAGCCTCTGAAGTTTACTGAGAGTCCGTGCTTATTAAGAGGGTAGGCCCATTCCCCGCCAGGCCATTCTTGGTGCCTGGAGCCAGCCCTTAGGCAATCTACAGGGTGTGTCTCTGGAATGTCTCAAGAACCTTTCAGCAGGAAGCATTGTCTTGGAGAAGAGCAAATAGAGCCATCAAGGTCAGAAGGCTCTACCCTAGGTAATCTCCTTCTCAGTGGCAGCAAGGTCAAAGTCTGGATCAGCCCGCTTCAAGGCTGAGGGAGGATACAAAAACACATAAAACAAAGAGTTTCAATAGTATCTGTAATATTTATTTCCTAAACTAGCATCAGAATTTGTGTTACATGAGCTATAAATTTGTATAAATATATTATATATTATGTTTTATAATCTTACAATAGTATCGTATTCTTTGGACCCCAGAGCAAGTCTAACAAATTTAAGAAAACTGAGATATTGTTAAATATCTTTTAAATATTTGTTAAATATCTGTTAAATATCAAAAGAATATACCTGGGAGATTTGCAAATGTGTAGAAAGT
The DNA here is from genome assembly GCF_000001635.26 of Mus musculus. Taxonomy (NCBI): domain Eukaryota; kingdom Metazoa; phylum Chordata; class Mammalia; order Rodentia; family Muridae; genus Mus; species Mus musculus. The sequence continues at coordinate 3,616,093 of NC_000083.6, read as the reverse complement.
AAAGAATGGGCTTTGGAATGGTGAAAGGATCAAAAAGGAAAAAAAAAGTTCAAATGTTTTGGGACAAAAAAGAGAAAAGAAAAAGGGAAAGAGAAAGAAGGAAGGAAGGGAGGGAGGGAGGGAGGGAGGGAGGGAGGGAGGGAGGGAGGGAGGGAAAGAAGAGAAGTGGAAACCAGCAAACTCAAGTTATGAGCTACAGCAAAACAGTTGAGAGGGAATTTTATTGCAGTTGAGCAACTACATCAAATAAACAACTCTTAGAGTTGTATGCCAAGAAGAGAAAGAGCAAAGTAAGCCTAGGCTGAGAAAAAAGGAATCAAAAACCATCAGAACAGATGGGGTTGGGGAAGGGAGAGGAGTGAGTGAGGGAAGGAGAAGCTAGAACACACCAGTAAAGAGCAAGGACACTAAAAGCTGTTTCGGGGGTGGGGGGATAAATAAACAAAACCATCAAACCTTTAGCCAGATTGACAAGGAAACAGAAAGCTCAAACAAACAAAATCAAAGGGCTGGAGACATGGCTTGCTAGTTACCAGCCCTTGCTGTTCTTACTGAGAAGCCAAGTTCAGTGCTCAGTACTCTCATGACAGCTCACAACTGCCTGGATCTCCAGTTCCAGGGGAAGCTATGCTGTCTTCTGTCCTCCTCTGGAGCAAGGCATGCATGTGGTGTACACACACACACACACACACAGGAACTCACACATACGCATAAGATAAAAATGAACAAATCTTTAAACAATTAGAACTGGGAAAACAGTCATTGCAATATAGTATCCTATAGCGATACCAAGGCTCACAAGAAATTCTTTGGATAACTACACAAACGAATTAGAGAAACTAAAGAAATTGAAAGATTCCTAGAAACATAGAAGGTACCAAATCAGGAGGGGTGGGAAATCTGAGGAGAGCAATAATGAATCATTAATAATAAAAATAATCTCTTGCTAAAGCAAATTAATGATCTGATGGACTAACTGCCAAATTCTACTCAACATCTAAAACAACTATTACAACAACGCTTCTCAATTTCTTCTTGAAAAAGTAAAGACTGAACACTCCCAAGCCTGATACAAAACCAGACAAGGATGTTCCAAAAATTACTGTGTGTGTTCCAAAAATTATATATATACACATGCTATATGTAAATATATATGTGTGTGTATGTATATATATAATTTTTACCTATATAATATGTGCATATATTATAGACATTTTCATGTGTTTGTGTGTGTACAGTCTCTACAACCCTGTCTCACCTCAGGTACAAAAATAACCCTCAACATTGAAAAAATAGAATACATGCAAGATCTGAAACTGAAAGATGTTCAGAAAAAATATTGGGAGAAGTTGTATGTTGAGTCTAGGACATTGGCCTGAGGAATTTTTTTAGACAGGACTCCATTATCACAAGCAAAAAAAAAAAAAAAGACAAATGCAATTGCATCATATTCAAAATAAGAGCTGAAATACAATCCAGGGATTGGGAGAAAGTATCTGAAAATCCTATATCCAATAAGGGACTGACATCAAAGTCTAGAAGGAATTGAAACAACAAAATAGAAAAAAACCAACCTGCTTTTAAAATGGGTAAAGAATCTGAACAAGCGTTTCTCACAAGAACAAAATATGGATGATCAGCACCTCTTATCTTCAGAAAAGCAGAAGTTAGATAATACTGCGATATCACCTCACACCTGTGAGATAGGGCTTGCAGAAAATCAGAGTAGCGGTTTCTGGGAGTGTAGAAAGGGAAAGCCTGTTCGTTTCTGATCAAAATGTACATTGTTATACCCATTATAGAAAACAGTACTAGCATAACTCAAGAAATAAGAATAGAATTACAATTTGGTTCAGCAACACCATTCCTGGGTACCAATTCAAAGTAATTTAAATTGACATGCTAAAGTATTCACCTGTGTTCATCTCCTTAGTATTCACAGGAGACGAGTATTCTAGGTTTCTGCTGTATTTGTGCTGAAACACTCTGACCAATAGCAAATTAGGGCAGGAAAGGGTTTATTTGGCTTACACTTTCAGGTCAAAGCACAAACCGTGGAGAAACCCTGCTTTGTTCACTTGCACACTTGCAAGTGCACACTTAACGAGCTTTCTCCTACAGCCCAGCACCACCTGCCTAAGAATGGTGCTGCCCACAGTGGGCTAGCTCCCCCTGCCAGTCCCCAACAGACACTTTCATTCATAAACTAATCTTATCTAGGCAACTCTATTTTTGAATTAGAGGCTTTCCTTTCAGATGACTCGAGGCTGTGCCTAGACAGATAACAGTTAAGGGTAACTATGATACCAAAATATGAAAGCAATTTAAGTGTGTGTGAACGTATGTACAGATAACAGAAAACAGGACAGATGACAGATAGATACACACACATCTTTAAAGGAATACCAGGCCTTTCAAGAGAAGAAATTGGGAGGCAGAAAGATAACTAAGTAATGTGCTTGTTGTACAAGAATGAATACCTCAGTTTAGGTCCCCAGAACCCATAATAAAGAATTGTGGCAGCATGCTAACTCTACACATCTAATACACGTGTAATCTCAGTGCTATACACACATGCACACCTTCCATGGTATACAAAAAAAAAAGACATTTTTTATTTGCAACAACGTGGATAGTACTAGAAAGACATCATGCTAAGTTAAACAAGGTAAACTCAGAAAAATCAATATCACAGGTTTACCTTTACACAGCGAATAAAAAAAAAAAACAAAAAACAAAAAACAAAACCTCCAACTACTGAAACAGAAATGTGCTTATCCAAGGCTATTGCCATGAGAAAAAGGAGCAATGTTGATCAAAAGGACACCAAGTTTTAGTTAGATAGCAAGAGTATCTATCTATCTATCATCTATCTATCTATCTATCTATCTATCTATCTAAAACTATCTTTTAGTTACCTATGGTACCGCATAGAGATTACAGTTATGATATCTATTATATACTTCAAACTTGACAAGAGAAATAGATTTTGAAAATTCTCATCACAAAAACAGATAAGTTGGCATGGAGCTAGCTCTCATAATTAGCTTTACTGACATTTCAAGAATGTATATACATTGATCAAAACATCATATTATAACACATAAAGATATATATATATATATAATATTGTCATTTGTTGATTAAAAATAAATTGTGTTTTCTAAAAAACACCAAAAAAAAAAAAGAAAAGAAAAGAATTATTGGTTGACTTCTACTCTCTTAGACATGGGATCATTCTCCAAACTACAGTAGGGATAAATGTTGTTTCCAAGTTCATCCTTGCTGAAATTCTGCTCCTATCCTACAACATAAAGGTAAATGCTTAAGTATTTTATTTTCTGGAATTAAGACTATGTCCAATTCATCTGTGAAAAAGAAGTGTGGCTTGTTTTCAAAGATGGATGCCTTGAAAACGTTGCCAAGAGACTATAGTGAGAATGATCTTCCCCAAGCATCTACGCCAGTGGCTCTCAGCCTATGGATGGAGACCCCTTGAAGAGTGCATACCCTGCATATCAGATATTTGCATTACGGTTCTTAACCATAGCAAAACTACAGTTATGAAGTAGCAACGAAATTATCTTATGGTTGGGGGTGGTGGGGAATCACCACAACATGAGGAATTGTATTAAATGGTCACAGAGTTAGGAAGGTTGGGAACCACTGCCCTATGTACTCATACACACTCATCTCTCTCATTGTAGGACTCGTGCATTTTAGAGCATACTCCAGATCCCACATCCTTTTCTAGCGATGGGTGCCCTTAGCCACCATCACACTACAGAGCTCTTAAGCTTTTGCCCCAGGTCTATTCCTTTTCCTCAGACTTAGGAGTGAAGGTCAGGGCATGGTAGAATCTCATGGCACAAAATGGAAATAGAAGAGACTAGCACAAACCCCCCAGGCTTCCACCAACAAGGCTGGGAGGCAGGCCCAGTGAGGGTGCACAAGCTGCTAGAACTGCAACCCACGCACAGAGGCCAAAACAGTTGAGGTCTGCACAGTAAGCATTAGGACTTCCAGAGGAGACAGTGACTTCCCATTAGGTAGAGGCCCTTCCCAGAAGGTGGCATACTGGGTTGAAGGCGACAAGGGTCTTCATCAGGAAGGCCAGCCAGCACAGGAGCCAGCCAGGGCTCTTCCACAAGGCTGGACGGTTCTCTCAAAAGAGTTAGTTCTTGGCGCAGAGCACACGGGAACCCTGGGATGTGACTGGGCTCTCTGGTCTGTGAGACTGGCGTCCTCCATCCATGGCATGAAATGAAGAGCTTTTTAAACACTGTCCATCTTTTGCAGGGGAATCCTCCCAGGAGTCTGGTCGATAAGCTTTCCGGGAACTGTGGAGGCAGACTGGACTCCTCTGTGATCTCGAGGTCACTGAGGGTCAGGAAAGGGGCTCCAGTAGCAACAGTGTTTCCTCTTGCTTCTCCCACCTGATGCCCACCTCCCCTCGAGCATCAATTGCTTAGTTCACATTTGCAACATGTTCTCTAGATTCAGAGCCAGCACAAAGGCTCCCAACACAGAGCTCTGTTGCTGTGCTTTTAAAATGGTGCATCTTTGTCTCTAGATCGCTTAAGTTTTTGAAATGCCTCCCCATCCTCATGATTAATGCAATGCATACAGCGCAACAGCAGAGTGAGCAGAGAACTGCAGTCTGTGCCAGTTCACCTAGAGGCATTTATCTTTCTGTTCCCCCTGGTGCCCGCATCGAGCCTGAGGGTAAGCTGACACTTTTTTTTTTTTTAAATAAATTAAGCTTCGGGGTTTTTTTTGGTTTTGTTTTCGTTTTTTTGGTTTTTTTCCTGAGTGTTAAGAACCCTGAAAGGCATGAGCAATGTCTGCAGCCTCTGACACCAGATGCCGCGCAGGAAGGAAGGAGGAGACAACGTCCCACTGATTCCGAATGATTGTTTTAATGGGGCTGTGGCGAAGGTAACGAGCACAAAGATATTGTGCTGCCAGTAAAAAAACAGCCTCTTTCCCCCAGCCTTTCGCGACATGATGTAACATTTAGCTTCTGGCTTAACGTGGCATCTCTTCCCTGCTTTGATTTATCCCTGCTTTTGTAAATCACAGAGGTATGTTACAGGGCATGCATTTAGAGCCATTGTTATCGTTCATTGAGGAGCAAAGCCGATATCCCCACCAGAGGAAAATCTCATGTGTATCAGGGTGAATGACCCAGAATAAAAGAAAGGAATTTAAAAAAAAAAAAAAAAAAAAAAAAAAACAGGAGCAGGAATATAGATGTTATGCCAGGATGAAATTGTATTTACCTTGATTGAAAACTCTTTTATTATGAACATAATTTAGATCAGAATGGAAAAGAGAACTATTGGGCTTCCTGCCTGGCTGGGGAGTGTTGCTGAGCACACAGTCGCTACAGTAATGTAAGTGCATATGTAATGACTGTGTTATTGTGTTTATATTCAAAAGCATTATGCTCCATCAAAGGAAATGAAAAATATCTTCATGGGTTTGCTCAGTCAGCTCCTTTAGCAGAAAATGCTTGGAGGTGTGGAATGGTAACGTGTGACCAAAATACAGAGCACAAAAGAACCCTGCTGGCTTTTCTGATGTGGGAACAGTGAAATGCTCACCAGACCTTCACCCTTTGAACAGTCAAGACCTGGACCTCTGTCGTGATGGATGCTGGCTTGAGCAAAACTTATGACCTCACTGCTGTGTGAAGTAAAATGTCGAAGGAAACGGGAGCACTGTCCCCAGGGAGCTTACAGCCCAAAGTGGGCAGGCAACACAAAGACGCGCCATTAGAAACACAGAAGGTACTGAGGAGACCTGTCGGAGTACTTGCTGTGTAAACATGAGGACCTGAGTTCAAATCCCCAGCACCCACATACAAATCCAGGCATGACTGTACATTCTTGTGACTATCAGAATTGTGGGAGGTGGAGAGACAAGCAGATCCTGGGAGCTCACTGGCCAGGCAGACTAGCAAAAGTGTCAGGCTTCTGGTTCAGTGAGCCCATCTCAAAAAGTAAGGTGAAGACAATATGGGAATCTTCCCCTAAGTACAGATAGGTACTTGCACATACACCCTCATGACATGCATAAAGCACACACAACATACGGTATGTGTATGTTCTAATAACGCATACCTTTGCTTCAATGACGAAGGCTAAACTAACAATAAGGTATTCTTAAATCTAGGCATGTCTGATCTTAAGTATTACCCTAGTTCCCAGAGGTGAACCTGATACGTTCTGAGAGTCTCACAAGCTCTTGGATGTGTGCCCTCCTTTTCCAAAGCATTACTCTTCCAATCGTTTGCTTAACCCTTGCTTAAAAAAAAAAAAAAAAAAAAAAACTCTCTTAATTAATCCCAACTCTGCATCTTTAAAAGAGGTCAATGTCATGAGTATTTTTTAAAGAAAAAATACAACTTTTATAAAAGAATATTTTTCTATATTAAAAGATATTTGAGAAACATTGTAATCAAATACAATACTTAATTTGATACTGGTTTAAGAAAATGAGCTATGGGCTGGAGAGATGGCTCAGTGGTTAAGAGTGCTGACTGCTCTTCCAGAGATCCTGAGTTCAATTCCCAGCAACAACTTGGTGGCTCACAACCATCTGTAATGGGATCCAATACCTTCCTCTGGTTTGTCTAAAGACAGCTACAGTGTACTCATATATAGAAAATAAATAAATAATTCTTTAAGAAAAGAAAATGAGCTATGATAGATGTTTCTTAGGGAAACATTGGAACATTTGAATGTAGCTAGGTCTTAGTTGATACTGGAATACTGCTAATTTTGTCCAAAATTATCAAAATGACATGATTATGCAGTAAGTGTTCTTGTTTCTCACAGTGAGGTGTGGCTTGAAATATGTAAGAGTAGAATATCACGACTTATATACATAACATGATCTATAATTCTACCAAAAATAAAAGAACAGAATATGAATAGCAGCAGATATGGCTTAGGATATTGCTTTCCAGTCAGAAAACCATTTTAGAGATGAGATATGCCTGTGAAGTGTTCATCAAAATATCTGGCAGACAGTAAATTATTATTAATATTGAGTTCTAAGTTGTCATCACTGTTGCAGGCTGCTACCACCCACAGTCCAGAGAGGTAGCTATGGAATGTCCCCTTAGGTCCCTGTCTAAGCTAAAAAGCCTATGTCTCTGTGGCCGATACTCTTGATGATGCAGGTTTCTCTCCTTTTCAATGTTACTTGTTCTGTCCTTTGGCTGTTTGTTTGTTTGTTTGTTTGTTTGTTTTGAACTCAGACTCTTCTACAGCATCTAGACCAGAATGACAAACACTATGCTACTCTTAGAACACAGTTGCTCCGTTGCTGGACAGTGAGTTGTAAGAAGAGATCACTGCCTTCCAAAGAGACAACTTAATCTGATTGGGTGACTTGGGAGAAATACCAGGCCTGCCGGCTCAGGCTCTGCTTCTAGTTTCCATGAACTAAGATAAAGCTGTTGTCTGTATATGTCATATGTTCTTCTAGTTGGGCTGCCTTGTCTGGCCTCCATAGGAGAGGAAGCATCTAACCCTTGAAGTTAAGGTAGGGGGATACCCAGGGAGTCCCCACCCCCTCAGAGAAGAGAAGGGGGGGGTGAGGGAAGGATTATGGGTGGGAGTGACTGAGGGGGGCAGTGAGTGAGATGTAAAGTGAATAAGTAAAAAAATAATAATAAATTAGATTAGATTTGAAGAAGAAGAAGAAGGAGAAGGAGAAGGAGAAGGAGAAGGAGAAGGAGAAGGAGAAGGAGAAGGAGAAGGAGAAGGAGAAGGAGAAGGAGAAGGAGAAGGAGAAGGAGAAAAGAAGAAGAAGAAGAAGAAGAAGAAGAAGAAGAAGAAGAAGAAGAAGAAGAAGAAGAAGAAGATGAAGAAGAAAAGAAGAAGAAGAAGAAGAAAAGAAATGCTCTATCTCTGTAGCAAGAGCCTGTGTTGCATCTACAATTGGTGGGTGAGTTTGTTCAAAGCAGAAATCCACATTGTCAGCCAGGCATTGGTGGCACACGCCTTTAATCCCAGCACTCAGGAGGCAGAGGCAGGCAGATTTCTGAATTCGAGGCCAGCCTGGTCTACAAAGTGAGTTCCAGGACAGCCAGGGCTACACAGAGAAGCCCTGTCTTGAAAAAAAGAAAAAGAAATCCATGTTGTCATCTCCAAACCAGATTCTAATGCATCATCATAAAAAGAAGGACATCATTTTTTATCTCCCTTGTGGTACTTTATCTTTTGGTTCAGAACTTAGGGAAAAGGAGAAGACACAACATATCCATTTCCTCAGAACACCAACATTAGGAGTGTCTAACCTTGCTTCTGTGGCAAGCTTTCTCCAGGTCCTTCAGATGACAAACACATGTGCTGTCCTATGAATCATGAGAAATATGCTCCTAGACAGGCCTTGATTCCTGGAGTGGACGTTAGTATGTGACTTCTGTTCTGTGTAGTTTTCTTTTTTAAGTTCAATAAATTGGCTATCACTAAATGTCAATAGAATTGGATTTTACTTTACATGAGTCTTGCCATTAAGAAATTTTCAAGTTTTAGAACATTCCAAGTAAAGCTGGTAAGATAGATAAAATTGCCACCAGGCCTCCTAGGAATTCGCTTTTTTTTTTCCAACTATAAGAAGGAGGAGAATGTGGAAGAAGAGGAAGAGGAGAAGAGGAAGAAGGAGAAGGAGAAGGAGAAGGAAAAGAAAGAGGAGGAGGAGGAGGAGGAAGAGGAGGAGGAGGAGGAAGAGGAGGAGGAAGAGGAGGAGGAGGAAGAGGAGGAGGAGGAGGAAGAGGAGGAGGAGGAGGAGGAGTGGGGGAAAGCAGCAGCAGCTCTGAATGTTATATGGAATCCATGGTAAACTCTTCCTTGCCTGAGAACTTCAACTCCCATTATATGTATCTTCTGGATACAGACATTACTAAATACATAGGGCAAAAATGTAGTTCCTGTAGGTTTTTCTGAGAATGGAAATTACCTATACATAAGCCAACAAAAAACAATTAGTGTATATGTTTTTAATGTGACTATATATTTAATGACAACATTTATAATTTTAACCATTGTTCTAATGATTTATAGCATTATATAAAAATATGCATTTTGCAAAGATGTACAAAATCTATACAACATAAAACTGACTACCCTAATAGTTTTAAGGGTACATTTTAATGACACAAAACATAGAAGCACATGTGTGCACAGTCATTGCCACCTCTGTGTCCTAAAGATTTCATCTTCCAAAATTGAAACTCTATTGCCAATAACCATTAATCTCTAGTCTTTCTTCTGCCAGTCTCCTATGCTACCATCATCCTATGTTTTGATTTATGGATTTCAATGCTCCAGGCACTTCCTATAAATGGGACCAGTCAGTATTTGTCTTCAGAGGATTAAAAATATTCCTATAAAGTGACTTCCTTGCTATCTTTGTCCATTGGTTACACTTTTCTTGACAAGAGTTTACTTCCCTGATAAGTCACCTAGGAATATCAACAGATCATCAGGCTTTCCCAATCAGAAGACTACATCTTTCCACTTGATTTTATCACTTTGACAGTTACCATGGTAAATCATATCCCAATGCATGGCATATTCTCATTGAAATTAAAATCTCAATATCAGAACATTTCCAATCTTGCATATAACGAGAGATTGTGTGTATACCCCATCTCCATAGCTTCCTACAGCTTGATATAAGCAGACACCAGAAAAAAAAGAGGCTACCAAAATCTAAACCCAGAGAGTCAAAATACCTATCAAGAATCTAAAGGCAAGGCCCCTGAACAAAGCGAACATCAATAGCAAACTTCATAAGGCAGTCAACATGGAAGCCTTTGGGAAGTATCACTGGACTACAACAACTCAGCACATGTGACAGAGATGGTCCTCTAGTTAGGGACTTAAAAGCAGTATCACAGACTGAAAGCACGTATTACTTTTTCAGAGGATGTGAGTCTGGTTCTTGTACCCATATGGTAGCTTACAACTGACTGTTAAATCCAGTTCCAGGAGGTCTGATAGCATCTTCTGGTCTCCATGAGTACCAGACAAATGTGGTGCACATAAACTCATGCAGTCACACTTACACATTAAAAATAATAGCTAGATAAATCTTGCCTTAAGATATGCTAGCTTGGGAAGCATAGAAATTCTACATATTCCACACTTACTCTTTAGTATTAAAACACAAGTTTTAAGCCATACTCTGCCAATAGAGATATCAACCCAGAATATTAATAGGATCTCAATTCAAGTGTTATTTCTTCTGTGTAATCAGTTTATTTTAGAAAAGGAGAAAGAGAGCAAGAGAGACAGAGATAGGTAGAAACAGAGAAAGCAAGTATGAATTTAAGAATGAATCAAAATGAAAATAAATGTATGGGCATACGCATGAGGACCCAAATATAAGAGATCTTCATCAGGCACAGTCATAGTTCTTACATAATATTACCTTGAGATTAAGAAGTCAACCCATCTTGGATTCTAGACCTGAAACTACCCATGGTGGACTTCATAAAACAGCCATTAGCAATCACGTCTAGGAATCAGTGGAATCAGTGGTGGCTTGCTCAAAGCAACACTACTGCATATACTGGCTGGTCATTGATTTGGGGACCTGGCACTTTTTCCTTCATTTTTATAAGACTACCTTTTCTGTGCCTCTAAATCTTCATAAGCATAATCAAGGTAGGAATTTTCTAGGATCATTGAGGTCCTGGCAAATACAATAGTTGTCATTATCATTTAAAGATTTAAATGGCTGGAAAGATAACTCGGTTAAGTCAATGTATGCTCTACAAGCACAGAGGCCTGAGTTCAAGCCTTGGCACCCTCACTAAGAGCTGGATATAGCAGTATACTCTCACCCTCACTAAGAGCTGGATATAGCAGTATACTCTCACCCTCACTAAGAGCTGGATATAGCAGTATACTCTCACCCTCACTAAGAGCTGGATATAGCAGTATACTCTCACCCTCACTAAGAGCTGGATATAGCAGTATACTCTCACCCTCACTAAGAGCTGGATATAGCAGTATACTCTCACCCTCACAAAGAGCTGGATATAGCAGTATACTCTCACCCTCACTAAGAGCTGGATATAGCAGTATACTCTCACCCTCACTAAGAGCTGGATATAGTAGTATACTCTTACCCAGTGCTAGAGTAGGCAGAGATAGGGGGCTCCCTAGAACTCGCATTAAGTCCCATCCCAATAAAACCTGCCTTTAAAACACAAGGTCAATGACAGCTATGTAATGACACCTCAATTGTCCTCTGACCTCCCACACATACATCTGTCCATACACATACATGAACGCACACACACAAAGAATTGAAACTTGAGTCTCACTACTGTAAATTCAATTCTGTTACAGACTGGCTAAGTTATAATGAACAAAAATCCATGGTCACCTGGTTCTAGAAGCTTGGAATTCCAAGACCTGGAGGTGCTAATACCTCTCAAAGGCTTTCTTGCTGTGCCATCCCACGGCAGAAGACAAGAACTCAAGAGACCAATAAACTCCTTTTACAATGTCTCAAATCTCCTCCAGGAGGGTAAGGCCTTCATGGCCTAATCATTTTCTAAGTCCAGTTAATCTAATGTAAATGCCAGTTGTATTTTGAAAGAATTTTGGAGAAAGTGACATTCAAACCACAAAAGACTTGGCTTCCCATGAAAGTGCCATGTTGTCTCGAATGGCATCTCTTATGTGCCATCAATTCTTCTATGGAGTCCCATGGAGCCCCCTATCTCTGCCCACCCCAGCACTGGGTAAACATATACTACCATGTTCAGCTTTTTGTGAGGTTTCCAGGGCTTGAACTCAGGTCTGCAGGCTTGTATAAGATGCAATTAATGAACTGAACTATATATAAAAACTTCTGTGAGGTGATTTATCAGACCATTTCAACTTACCATTGCTTCAAATACAGCCTACTACTCACTCAAAATTTTAGCAACAAAGCCTTGAAGACCAGCTCCATAAGACCTCTGCAGAGGGCAGAAAGGGAATTGATGGTTGTGAACCACCATGTGGGTTTTATGAACAAATCCTGGGCCCTTTTGCAAGAGTAGCCAGCGCTGTTGACCAATGAACCATCTGTCTAGCTCTTGTAATTTACTTCGATTTTATTTTTATCTCAACAACGAAAAATACCTAAAACAGTACAAACAAGAAGTAGTCTCCATCTGGAATCCAACTCCTAAGATTGTTCCCAGAGCCATCTTGTCCCATCTAAATTTCTGCAAGGTGAGTTATGATACCACATAGAGAAAAACAGCGTTCCTTGGATTAGATAAAGTATTCCATCAAGGTAAAAATGTTCTATGTGCTGAATTGTCTATCACAACACCTTTGATGACCTTCATCCAACAGAGAGCTTATTCCACAGAAGGTAAATCATTAATAGAGGCAAGCTTTACATTGGGCTTGGAACTCAAGAGATAAAGAAAGTGACATCAGTCTAAAACCTAAAATAATGTTTATGGAACATTTTCAAGATAAGAGGCTTTCCAGCATCTGACTATGCAGACAAGATGATAGAAGGAAGAGTTTTGTAGGTTCACCAAGAGCCAGGATATGTTTGAGGATAAACAGAGAGTCTGTAGGAAAAGTAGGCTGCCATCTGAGGTAAAACAGCAGCAAGCTGTTGCAGAGAGCTTTTGCGTTTCACAAAATTGAACATTAAGAAAAGGGAAGGGAACAGGAAGGAATGCAATATCCAGGTTATTGAAGAGTCCGATGAAGCAATCAGGAAAGAGATTGAGGTCCTATATGAAAGCAGAAAGAATAATGCAGTGACCGTGCCTTAATCTAAGAACTAATGGATTTGAGGAATGCTGAAGAAGAAAAAAAAAATCCACTCCATTATGCAAAACTGCTTCCAATAAACATTGAAGACTTACCAGACCAAATGGCCATATGGGAACACTTGGCAACAACTGAGGGTTCTGATATAATTAGCATGAATGGAACCAGCTAGTCTCTTGCTGCCAGACAAAAATTCTATATAGGAGGGACATGTTGCAGGCATACAGGAGAGGATGTGGCTTTGCATTATAGAGTTTTATAAGCAAAAACTTGTGGGGAAAGGAAATAGGATAGATTCGCTTGTAGGCGGAAATGTCGTACTTAAATTATCTAGGTCTGGGGTTGACAAACTAGAGCTGCCCCTCTGCCTGGGTTTCTATGATTCTTAAACTAAGAATACTTTGTACACTGTTGAATGGTTGAAAAAGTATAATATTTCATAATGTCTTAGTGACCAAATAATTGACACACACACACACCCCAAAAAAATTTATCTACAGAAAGGAGTATTTTGGCCAATAGTTTGAGCAAATGAGAAAGGCAAGGCATCAGGAGTACAAGGAGCTAGTCACAAAACATCCACAGTCAGGAACCAAGGAGCAGACAGGAAGCAGAGTGCGGCCATAATACTATCAAAGCCCCTGCCTTCGCTGTCTACTTCTTGCATCAAGGCTCCACCTCTAAAAGGTTCCACAGTTTCCCAAAACAGCACAGCCAGCTGGGAACTGAGAGTTTAAACTCATACACCTATGGGAGATATTCCACATTCAAGTCACAGTACATGATTCATGAAGAGTATAGGAAACTCAAACCTCAGTGTGTATTAACCACACGCCATGCTTTTTTTTTTTTTACATGGGTAAACATGGCTCGCATGTTGTCAGATGGCTTCTGTGCTTCAACAGAACTGAGTTGCAGCAGAAACATAACAGTTTGCAAACTATAAGATTTGGTGATCTTGTCTTTTATGGATCTTCTCTATCTATGTGCCAGGAGCTGGAGGGATGGTTCACTGGTCAAGCACTGGCTTCTCTTGCAAAAGGGCTCAGGATTTGTTCACAAAACCCACATGGCGGTTCACAACCATCAATACCTCCAGTTGCAGAAGATTTTATACCCTCTTCTGCCCTCTGCAGGCACCAGGCATGCACATGGTGTACACACATGCATGCACACAAAATAAGCACCTAAAATAAATAAGCCTATTGTGTAAAAAAATAAAAAATAAAATAAAAAGAAAGAAAAGATGTGCCCATTTCAACGTAGATGATAAAACAGGACCTAATCTAGAGTGTTAAAATTGCATTAGACTGTTTCGTGAGATGGTTTTGATTAACTACTTCCTAAGATATTTTAAACCTTAAGGCTCTCCTGACTCCTGATGATGGGTCTGATCTGGGTCAGATGTGGCTATGAACAATTATCCTACAAAGAGTGATCCAAACTGAATCTGAAAAAAATAAAATTAAAAGAATGACATGGGGTTTTACTTTAGAAAAGGGAGCAGTGGTGGGAGGGTGACATTAGTTAAAAAAAACTGATATAAAAGCTCTAAGAACATGCAAAACGTTCAATAAACTGTATGCTTGACATCCAAGAAAAATTTCAAGCCATTAAGACAAAGACAAGGAACAACTTCAGGAAATATAAGAAAACTCCATATAAAACTGTCAGTGACGTTTAAGAAGAAAAGATCTTTATAAATGTGTCTAGGTAGAGAAATATAAGGAAATGCTATGGATAGCAAAACAGATGAAAATGGAAATTAAAGCTTTTTAGCTTTTTACAAGCTAAAAAGACCCAAGCCCAGAAACAAAATCTTCATCAGAAATATGGGAGCCAGAAAGAGAGTGGGGGAGTCAATGGTAGCCACAGTGTAAGTCTAAAGGGCAGAGAGCAGGATGAGGCCATTTATGCAGGAGAGGCTTCGTGATGCTTATAAATTAATTTCTGAAGCAGATCAGTCACAGGTACAAAATCAAATCTCCAGAAATAAACAAAATGTTCTGAACAGAGTCGAGAATGTGTTCCATCAGAGATGCCTTTCCAGAAATAGAGAAATCACTAGAAATCAGCCAGCTCCACCCAAGGGTGGAAGTGAAGTTTTGGATCTATTAAAACTTCTTTGAACAGATCAGTTTAACAAAGAACGTGTAAGCTGTTCACAGAACAGAGATTTCGTGAGCAGGAGCCAAGAATATAATACCCCGTGCATTTATGAGAAAGACAATTTGTGGTAAGGAAGACAGAGGAATTTTAGAAAGGGAGAGTATACTTCCTAATACTTTTTATGTGCTTCATTAATATATTGGTTGCTACCTAATATTTCTAATGAAGCAAAGGGAGAAGGCAGAAATCATTAGCATCTTTATTTAAATACCTACTAACTGGGACTGGAGATGGCTTAATAGCTAAGATCCTATATGTTCTTGTAGAGAACCCAGGTTCAGTCTCCAGCACTCACCTGGTAGATCATAGCCTTCAGTAACTCCTGCTCCAGAGGGTCCAAGGCCCTCATCTGGCCTCCGTGGTCAACAGACACACAAATAGTATATTACAAGCAGAACACTCATACACATAATATAAAAATGACTTTAAATTATTTAAATAAATAAATACCCTGTAAGATTTTAATTAGATTCCATTAAAACCTATGAACTGTATATGTTTGTTACCAAAGCTATAAATGTTCTTTGTGGAAAACAGGAAGGCCAAAAGAACAAAACCAAAGTCATCCAGAAATCCATCTAGCCAGAGAAGTTAACCTTGTTCAACACATTGTTTGGGACCAAACATGGAATTCAGTTTATTATCTTATTTTAGAAGAGACAGGCAAGGAGGGGCAAAACTTTTTAAATTGCTCAACTCTCACATGAACACTAAGACATAACAAGAGACTGTTTATAATAACATTCTCGGGTTTTACATGACACTAAGCTCTTTTTAATAATGAAATATTATGCCATTACACAGAGGAAACTGTGAAATTTTCACAAGACAGCATATGTGGAGTAGGAAACTGGCAGATAAAATTCCTTATAGACAACTGTAAGAGAGTACATGTTCAAGGGAGTTGTGTATAATACCAATTATGTAGGAAGATGATAGATTTCCCAGGCTTCGGGCATATAGAGAACACACAGCATAATATCCTCACAAACCATACACTGAAGACAGCATGCTGATTCCACCAGAAGATGAAAGATGGTTCAGAAAGCAGAAGATGTACAGCTAAAATATGCTATACATGTAAGGTTCTACCTTGGCAATGCCAAGAAGCCATCAAAGTCATCAAAGTAAGGGGACGTATTTACCTACAAAACCCAGTGGTAATACAAGACATGTCCAATAAACAAAAGCCTCAGCTGAGATAGAAGTACAATAAAATATATAGGATGGTGAGATGCTCAGTAACACTTCAACTAGGGTCCAAGGTTATGAACTCCTGAAGATCAATCGTATGCATATTGCTCATATACATATGTTTGTACATCGACATATGTAAATATAGAAGTACATTATAACTATACCAAAGTGTTCTTATGTATATGTATGTGTGAGTGTGTGTATGTGTGTGTTTGTGTGCATGTGTGTGTGTGTTGGGTTAAGTTGATGTATAATTCTCACTGCACTGTTAACTAGGTCCATAACATAGGAATCTAAGGCCTAGTAGTTCAAATGGTAAGACTGTGACTTGTCCCTAACTCCTGGGGGCAGACCTTGAAGGGTGAATGAAAAGATTTTACAACAAATACACCAACAAAACAAGCGTGTCGAATGCTTTTTCCTGGAGGAACGCTACAAGACAAATAGTGTGGGATGATGACAGCAAGAGCTTGAAGTGACTCTCAGAGTTGATAGTCCTGGGTCTACATGATGGGGAAAGGAGATTTGTTTTATTCTCAACTGTAACCCTACTTCTGCATATGTATACATACATACATATATACACACACACAAATGCATATATACACATGCATACATACACATACATACATATACATACATATATACATACATACGTACGTACGTACATACATACATACGTACAAAGTAGCTTATTGAGTAGAGTAACATACTGATGAATACTCACGCCAGAGAAGCAAGGGGACACAAGAGTAGGAAGAGAACACACTAGAATGAAGGGGCAGGCATGGCTATTCTTCGGCACACTACCTAATCCAGCCAACAAGTATTGACTGACTGTCTACCACATACCAGGCTTATGCTAAGGTAGGATATTTAAACACTCAATGTTGGTGTCAAAGTCAAAGGCAGTATTTTGGCTGTGTGAACTCTAGCTGTATCCCTGGGCACACTTCACTTCTGAAATCCACACAAGCCGGGCTGCTTCTTTCCTTCCCTCCTTCCCATAGCATAATCTTATTTCCTTGTTCAGCATCTATCACTGTGAAAACTCCCAAACTGGTGGCACTACACTGTATCATCAAAGAACTGTGCTAATTTGGCCATGGGAGAAGATGAGGGGGAACCCCAGAAATTAAATATCAAAGTAATAAAAAAGGGTCTAAGAGTTTATGGAGTTAAATTGTATACAACTGTTAAATGGTACACTGTCAAGCAGATTAATTAGTTAACATTTAGAAAGAGCAATGAAGATGAAAATTGCCCAATAAGGGCTTCGTATAGTGAACCAATACCTCATTTGTTTTAAGTTCTTGACATAAGAAGTCCACTGATTGCTGATGGTGTCCAGTTGGAATGTACAGTTTGCTTTGGGAAGCTGAGCCAAGTGTAGTATTCTTCTCAAGTCTTGGAGTCAAAGCATGCTTTCCCAAATGTCTATAAACTTTTGAGTATGGACCTCTTCTATCCCAAAGCCCTCTGCTTTTGTTGGCTAATCTGCTGATCCAGGGGCCACAAAGACAAGACCCCCTGTGAAAGACCACTTAAGGCCAAGTTATGTCTTTATAAATAAATCTTGTTGGCTTCTTCCAGTCTTAAGTTAGCTGTTGTTACAATGGGGTTTGGTTAGCATTCCTTAGATAGATGGTATTTTCCTCTTGAACAATATTGCATGTTAAACCACCTGGATATTCTCAAATCACAGCATGACTGAGCCAGGGCGCAGTACAAAGCTCTCTAACACAGCAAGGCACAAATGAGCCTCTGGATGGGGGAGTCAATGGGAGAAGAATGCCAAGTCAGAGCCCTCCTTGCCCTGGCTACCCAGTGGCATGTGAAATCAACATCCTTTTGGCACAATTCATCTCTAGAAACAATGAAGCTCTGTTTATTCAATGTAGTTATGCTTGTCTAGCTATGCAGCACATTCTTATTAACATTTGTTTCTATTTATGTAAGTTTTATAATCTCTCTTTCTTCCAAAAGAAACAGAGAGAGTTTACAGATTAAAACAGTATGGAGAGTGAAGGTATACAGGAATAAAATAGGAAAAACAATGCATCCCTGGGTGGGAATTCATCACACAAAGTATACTTCAGTCAAAAAGAAAATACTAGACTTAACATAACAAAACTCCTGGGCTCTAGCCCTAGCAAACTGTGTGGTCTTACTCAGTCTTTATTCCACTGGCATCAAAAGTTCTCTAAAACCTTTTCAATGTGATTTTTGAAGTATATGGAAAATGTTCTGGCATTTGTGTGTCAGACAATGTAGGGTGGGAAATGGAGCAGAGCCGTAGAAGAAGCTCAAATTTAACAGGGAAATGGAGATTAACCATAGACATGAAAAAAAGGGAGGGGTATAAAGAATTGCCTGGCTATGTGAGCAAGGTGTGTCATCACAGTAGAGAGAAGTTAGAACTCACTCTTAGGCTAGAGAGAGGGCTAAGCTTGCTTATGGGCAGCAAGCTCAGCCTGCCCTGTGGTGTTTATGATAGCATACTTTCTCCAAGGGAAAGTATGGTGTAGTCATGTCTGGTATGAACTGGACTTGAGACAAGAAAATAAACCAAGAGGTCATGGGTACTTCTGTAAATGAACAGCTGAAAATACACAGGAAGTATAAAGGGGAGAGAGAGAGACTGCAAGCTTCATCCTAGACTAACCAGATTCTGCCAGGAAAAACAGCCCCGAGGCTGGGTTACTCACTATAAGCATCAGTTCTTGCAATTAAATGATCTCAATGTTCACTCTTCTTCCTTGCCTCTAACCTTGTCTGTGTCTTCCCCAGAAAGCCTGCTGCTACAGAGAGCCCACACAAAGACCAGAAGCACTGTTTCTGACTTGGCACTCTTGAGCAAAAGGGGTTCCCGTGGTTTCCCAAGCTTTATTCTGCTTCTGTGAGATGGAACCGCTCAGCTGCATCTCCTCCTCTCAAAATGTGTGCCATGCACCAAGGTCAGATAGGTTGGATAAATAAACAAAACAAATTTTACTCGCATCTTCCCAAGCTTGTTTCTCTCCATCCCGAGCCCCATCCCCTCTTAGAGTCATCTTCCTGCTGAGTTCAGTGTCATCCTTATCCAGCATATTGGTCATGAGTTTATGAAGTATTTTTTCCTATAGGCCACAAATTTAATGATATGAATCTTGGTAAGCCTTCCCCTAAATTGCATTCAACTTGCTCACACTCTGAGGCATGCATATAGTTCTGGAGGTTTCCATTATACAGTGATTACTTCTTGCCACATAATAAATTGTAGACCAATGTAGCAAACCAGCTAAATACACACTAAAAAAAGAAAAGCATTTATATTTCCATTTTTCCTTCCCCTCTTATTTTTAGCAACAAACCCTAATCAGTTGGTTAAATAAAAATAAATGTGATGTAGAGAGAATAATTAGATGATATTTTTGTATAGCACATAAATAACATGATATACAGTTTTAAATATACTAGGCTATAAAATATAGAACACAAAACAGTAACTTCTAGTAAGTTCTCTATATTTCATATGTAATAACAGACACTTAATACACTGACACATACTTTGTATATAATGCATGTATTGTAGTTGAGTACTTTCCACTGGTGTATGTTAAAACATATCTCTCAACAATCACAAAACATAATGTCACTCAAAGTTGAAGCATCTTTTTAATAACAGTTACTGGTGGTATGATCAATGTGATTTATGCCAGGCCAACTTCACTGATGATACTGATAACATAAATGTGGTGATAATATGAACTAATGCAGGGGGGGGAGAGGTATAAAATATCAAATAAAGGTCAACTGAAAATACAAAATCTTCCAGGCTTTGGCTTGCAGAGACTAGATAGATCATTATACTCTGGCAACCCAGTGGTTTAAGTGAAGCTGACCCTTCTGATGTTTCCTCTCCTCCACACTGATGTTTGTAAATCTATCTCAGATTAAAATGAGATGCCCTCAGCAACAGCTAGGATACAGAAACGGCTTCTTCCACTGTTTATTCAAGAGAGCAAAACTGTGAGTATCAATCCAGGGCCAGAGGGGCCAGAGTGGAACTTGATTGGCAAGGAAAGAAGGAAGGGAGGAAGGGAGGAAGGGAGGAAGGGAGGAAGGGAGGAAGGGAGGAAGGGAGGAAGGGGCAAGGGGGGAAGGAAGGAAGGAAGGAAGGAAGGAAGGAAGGAAGGAAGGAAGGAAGGAAGGAAGGAAAAAAGGAAGGAAGGAAGGAAGGAAGGAAGGGGAAGGGGGAATGGGGGAAGGGAGGAAGGAAGGAAGGAAGGAAGGGGAAGGGGGAATGGGGGAAGGGAGGAAGGAAGGGGGAAGGGGAAGGGAGGAAGGAAGGAAGAAGGAGGAAGAGGGAGGGGAAGGAGGGAAGGAGGAAGGGAGGAAAAAAGGATGAAAAGGAAGGAAAAGATGAAAAGGAAAGGAGGAAGGAAGAGGGAGGGAGGGAAAGATGGAAAGGAAGGAAGAGAAAAAGTGAGTCAATCTATGTATTTAAAGGAAAAGAACAAATTCGAAGAGGTCTCTAACAAGGGAAATGTAGGCACGCCATCCAGCTTTTCTTCAGAAGATATACATCTCAGGCCTTTACGAAGGAAAATGCAAACATTAAGAAGGAGGACGTCAGATTCCTCCGCTGAGAGTCTTGCACATTAACCTCCACTCTAATGCCTCATCAAATACAACCATCCCTCTGTATTCGTAAGAGATTGGCGGCTAGATACCCTGCAAAGCGTGAAACACCAGACTGCATACTGCTAGTCCCCACATGGCAAGAGAGAGTTTCATACAACATAAGCTAACCTAGGAAAAGAGCAAACTGTATGATTGAAAGCACCATTTCTTCTGAATTCACATCATTTCTGTATCACTGTAAAGCTGAAAAGAATATTGTTGAACTGTTACGGATTAAATCCGGAATCCTCCCCAGGAGCTCATGCTTGGTCTCCAGGCTGTCATGGAAGATCATGGAGCCATTGGGACACGAGTCCTAGATTGCATACATAGGTCACTAATGGGGCCTTCAAAGGCTTACAGCCACCTTGGGTTCTGCTCTAGCTTTCTGATTCCTGTTCCAGGCTTCATATTAACATTGCTTTGGCTTCCTGGCTATTGTGGTCTAAAAACCTTTTCCCCTTATGTTGCTTCTGCCTGGGATTTTATCTCAGTGGTGTGAAAACATGGCCGATCATTGTAAATTGGCAGCTACATGCTTATGGAAACACTTTATAACCTCTGCCCTAGTTCCTGAGGGTCTTAACACGCCATAGAACTAGATCACTAACCCATGAAAACCCGCAGAAATGAATGCAGGCTAAGGTTGAACAAAAAAGACCTCCATTTGAGATTAAAGGATGGGCAGGCCACCAAGAGGACAAGAAATGAGCAAGTTCTGTGATCAGAGGAGATGAATGAGAGACAATGGAGCAGCATGTAAACCCACGGGACATTCAATAAGACTTCAAGGACCACATGAAAGGGATTCCAAGTTCAAAGGCATACTATCACCATGCTTAGGGACCAGAGCACCTGACTGGTTTGGGAGGCTTCAGTCAGATGAAGGGACCAGTAAGAAGCATCCTAGGGCTTCACAGTTCCTCCTCTACTGGTGTCTACTGCTTCTTTACTCCATGGAATTGTTGTATCTCTTTAGTCCAAGAGGCACTGCCTTACCTGAGTTCTTATAGATGATCCATAATCTACCCACGTTCACACAGCGGAGCCACCGCTCCCATCTCCATCCACCTCTAGGCATCTCCTAGTGTCATTTCTCATTTCTTCCTCTCTGTCCTGTAGCTTTAGCTCTTCACAAATTTAGATGTTGCATGGCACTTGTGTGAGAGCCTTAACCTAATCAGATAACCACATGAGGTATAACGCTATCTTCTCATAAACTTGACTAAAAGGTAGTCTTTATAGTAAATTTTAAAGAACAATAATCTCATTTTTCACCTTTGACTTTGAAAACGTTTTAGAGTTACCCTTTAGATGAGGTTAGCCTCTTTACAAGTCATCTCATGAGACCAGTGACTTGCCTTAGACTGAGTTCTATTGAACATTTTTATTAGCCATTTAAATAAATTCACAGAAAACACCCTAAAAAATATTTAAAGGTTGGTGCACACCTTTAATCCCAGCACTTGGGAGACAGAAGCAGCCAGATCTCTGTGAGTTCAAGGCCAGTGTGGTCTACAGAGTGAATTCCAGGACAGCAAGGGTTACACAGGAAAAAAAAAAAAAAAACTGAAACCCTGAAAAAAATTGTAAGAGAGGTTCTATGCTTTTAAGATCTTGGATAAAGTGAGCAAAGAAGTGGATAGAAACAGCAAAATTAAATGCTCTATAGATCCATGATGAGAACTTCATCTCAATAGAAGAATAAACCATAGATAGCTGTTTACATTTCTAAAAATTCCTGAATACCTGCCAAACTTAAATTTTACCTGTGGTTTCAGGACTAATTATAGGTAGATACAAACTAAATTTACTCTAGTTTACAATCAGATGGGACTAGATATAAATGGACATAAAGCAGGTGCATCCTGTAGGCATGCCAGGTAAATATGAAACAAATGGTCAACAGAAGCGAAAACTACACACTTCCCATAGCCCCTCAATCCACTCTAATAGAGACCACACACTCGGGATGTTGTTCTCTGCTGAGTGACCCTGTTGTCTCCTGACTCTGCCCTATGTTCCTTGGGTTTGCCCATTTCCCATCCATCTGGCCCATTGTGGATACACAGAAAATGGTTGTTGGGTGAGAAAAAAATAAATGAATGCTATGCTTTCTGGTGGAAAATATTTGAGTAGGAGGAAACTCCCTGAGTTCCCACCACAACCGCTCAATGCGTTGGATCTGGAGCATCTTCTCATGCCCAGCCCCTTCCCTTGTGAACATAAAGGACCACATGTATTACTTCTGCCCTGTCAACATCGCCTCTGGAACATTTTGTGCTACAGAATCACTTTCATCAGACAGCAGTACTTTCTTCTTCTCCTTCTCCTTCTCCTCCTTCTCCTTCTCCTTCTCCTTCTCCTTCTCCTTCTCCTTCTCCTTCTCCTCCTTCTCCTTCTCCTTCTCCTCCTCCTCCTCCTCCTCCTCCTCCTCCTCCTCCTCCTCCTCCTCCTCCTTCTCCTCCTTCTCCTCCTTCTCCTCCTCCTCCCCCTCCCCCTCCCCCTCCCCCTCTCCCTCTCCCTCCCCCTTCCCCTTCTCCTTGTCCTTCTCTGTTGGGAGCTATTAAGACAACTCTATTGATCTCCAAATTGGGCCTCCCCCCGCCAGAAGAAAAGGGGTCAAAAGCGGGCCACCGACGCACCACTCCGAGAACAACCACAGATTGTTCCAGCCCTAAGTCAGCGCCGGATGTCCTGACCTCAAGATGTACCCTGATACCACCAAGTTCCTGCTTCCCCGTGTAGTTGCCAAAAGAAAAATTTCTGCTGCCCCATTCCTCCTGCTGAGAAGTACTTCCCCTTTTGCTTGTGCATTTAAGCCTTGAGCCTTGCTAATACGGTGACACCTTGATGCTATTCAGAATGGTTCTGTGTCATTCCTCGAACTTGGTGTCCGTCTTCCCCCTCCCCCCATTTGGTTCTTAGGAGAAGGTCCCCTCGAGACCCTCGAATAACTGGACCTGCTGGACGGGTCACTTCTCCTTTTCTTCTTCCTCCTCTTCTTCTTTTCCTCCTCCTCCTTTTATCTGTTCAATTTCTCACTCATATGCATTCCCCTCTTTAAAACTGAAACTAGTTCACTGATGCCCTTAGGCTGTGGTATTTCATCTTCTGACTTCCAAGGTCAAAGCATGCCTTGAGCCTTCTAGAACCCTAAAGTCTGTTTTATTCTATCCAAGTTCTTACATATTTGAAATCTACACTATTTCAGGACAGGACCTAGAGAAGAAGTTACTGTGGTAATTTCTATGTCTACATCCCAACATGTGATTACAGAAAATCTTGTGAAATAAGGCAAAGTAAATAATGAACATAAGACAGAAAAGAATTGCCTATTTAAACAGAAATACGACTAATGTGTTTCTTTTTAAAAGTTTTCAACAATAAACATGTCTATGCTCAATATAAAACTGTTAGTGGATTCTGTCATGTTCTAGAAGGATCTTTAGAGTTAATGATCTTGCCTAGTGTTGCAGGATATTGGATCACATTGTGACCCCCAAGATTGGGAACTGGGAAAACCTTGTTATGGTGTGGCGCAGCCCTAGCACACACCTTTAATCCAAAGAGCTTTCTGTAAACAGGATCAAATAAAGTCAGTGATAGGCTGAGATTAAGTGAGTGAGCTAACCCAAGTGACTCTTCCCAAACCCTTTGGGAAGAGCTGGATGCACAGACTGATGAACACCCTCACTCACAGAGCTGTTCACTATATTCCCAGAGAAGGAAGAATAGAGAAGAGAAAGGAAGTACCTAAAGCAAGGACCACTACCTGCTGAGAGGCCAGCCATTGAAAACGCTGAGAATGCTGTCAGGGGGACTCAGAGACAGGCCTGTTACCTCCACTTGTGGGTCTTGGGCAGGCATTGGTTGGCTGCAGAACTCAGGGGTTTTAGGAAACTCTGGTGCCTGCCCTACTTTCGCTGGCTTGTTCACCCACTGAAGAGTGTCATATTTCCTCATTCAACTTGCAATGGAGAAAAACATAAGGTCTAAGAACTTTGAAAAGTTGAGAAAGTTACTGAAGTGGTTAGCCATTTTGAGTGGTTTTGAAATGAGGATAGATGACTCTGACTGTCTCAGATAGAAAGGCACTACTACAACAGGAGTGCAATAGGGTGTGGTGAGATGGGGTAGGATGCAGTGGGATAGGGTGGGGTACAGTGGGGTGGGATGCAGTGGGGTAGGGTGGAATGGGATAGGGTGAGGTGGCACGGGGTGGGGTGTGGTGGCAAGGGGTGGGATGGGATGTGGTGGGGTAGGATGTGGTACAGTGGGGTGAGGTGGGGTGGGGTGGGGTGGGATGGGATAGCCTTTTAGCTTTGCTACTCATTTCATATTGGCAGATGCAAGGCTGAGAGTCAACATTGCCTCGCTGTTATCACCTGGGGAGGCAGGGTGAAGAGGTGTTATGCCTCTCCAACAATGCTTAAAACACTGTGAGTCTCTTCTACTGAAAGCAGCAAGAAAAAAAAAAAGAACTGAGGAAAGGAAGAAAGAATTCACTAAAGAGGGGGTAAGCAGAGTCTGCTGGAAATATGAAAGAGTAAAACAGGGAGCATGAAGCAGATTGGAAAGAGAAAGAGAACTGAAAAGAGAGAGAAACTGAGAGGGGAGAGAAAGGAGATGCTGAGCCACTTGAAAAGAAGTAGTCAGGACTGTAAAAACAGTGACTTCACAGA